>NC_057800.1:678104560-678110081 GCF_018294505.1 Triticum aestivum | reverse complement strand
AAATATTTTTCAAATAAATCTGATAAAAAAACTAGACAAAATTTTAAAGAGAACAGAAAAAGAATCAATCAAAAATACTTTTCTGATTAAAAGTTATAAGGGTTTTTGTCCAGGGACTTATCTGTAATGAAACAGAAGATTTCCAGGGGCTAGTTTATAAAAGCAGAAAACGCTTCGGTAGCGATTACGCCAGCCCGAAGAGAAAACGTATTTGGCAGAAGGCGTTTTCAGATAACGCTTCGTTTAGAAAGGACAGAGAGGCTGACAGCGGGTCCCACTTGTCATGTTTAAATTTTCAAATGGGAGGGACGAGGCTCGTCGGCGCCCGAGAGCTGCTGTGGTCGCCGGCGGCGATCCACGGCGAGGCATGGGGATCAGAGGTTACCAATGTGCTCACCGTGTCCTTCCGCAACGGTGGGTGGTGGTGTTGGTCGCCGGTGAGCAGCACGTCGACGGCGGTCTCAACTCCGGCGGACGGTGGTTCGGGCGTGGATGGAGCTCGTCGGAGAGGGTTGCAAAGATTAAATTGAGGTAGGGGTTAGACTACTGGGTGCAAGAGAGGGCTACGGACGAGGTTTGGGCGCCGGAGGTGGCCTCGCCGAAGTGAATCGAGCTGGAGGCCGAGGCGGGGCGAGGCGGCCGGAGCTGGGGGAGGAGACCTCCTCGAGGTCCCCCTAGTGGCCTGGCGGGGTGTTGGTGAGTAGTGGAGGTGCTGCGTGCACGAGAGTGAGCTCGGGACACCTTTATATAGGCGGTCCGAGGCGGTTGCCGTGAACGAGGATCACCGGCGAGCGATTACGGTGGCGCAGTGCTCGGTCGGGGTGGTTAGGGGGTCGAGCATCATCACGGAGGTCCAACGGGTCCGTTTTTGTGTTGAACTGGCCGGGGTTTGGGTGTTAAGGGCGAGCTCGACGGAACGGTGATGGTGCGGGCCCGTCGGCGGCGGAGAGCGCGTTCCGTGCTTGCCGGCCATGGTGGCTGTGCTACGGGCGTGCGTTGGCGTGCATGAGGCCACGGGGAGAGCCAGGGAGCGATGGGCGGCGCGGAACGGCGTTCTGCCGTGGTGTGCCTCCTGTCGGCCGCCACGGGAGGTCCCGACGCCGCAGAAGACGCCGGCGAGGGCGAGCCAGCGCACTACCGACGCCAGGAAGGCTCCACGCACGCGTGTGCAGCTTCGGACAAGAGGAAGAGGCGGCGAGGAACGTGCCAAGGGCACTGTGGCCGCGTGACTGAAACTGACGGACTGAAGATGACACTGAAAACTGAATTTTCTGAACTATGAACAGTAACAGTGCCCACCAGGTGTTCGACCGAATGAAATTGGCCTCTGGTGATTTTTCCTTGAGCTGATTTTTGGTGGAGTGGCTTCTCCTTGCTCAAATAGGCTGCCTGAATTTTGGTGGAATTTTTGGAGGAGTGTAGATATGAATTTCACCAAATTTGGCAAATCTGGTCCAAACTTGCAGAGACTGAATTTTGAAAAATTTGAAAAGATGAGGAGTGGATCAAGATGGTTCTGGGTTGTGGGTTCAAAGGACAATCCAGGAGAATTGGTTTGAGGTCAAAACTCAAATGCAATAGGGCACTTGCTTTGAAAATCTCTCAGGCTCCAAATAATTTTCAGAATTGAATTGAGGGAAAAATAATTGGAATAAAAATCCAAAACCAGTTTGGATTAGTTGGGACAGAGAATTTAGGTTGATCACAAGTTGTAGGGGAGGTTTTGGAGGGGTTTTACCACATGGGCAAGAATGCCAAGTCATGGTGGTTCCAAGATATGAAAATCCCAAATTTCATGGAGTTTCTTTTTAAAAGAAAAAGATTAAACTCCCAAAAATAATTTTGAGAGAGAACCAACAGAGAAGAAGTTTCAAAAGGTCAAACACCAAAGTTTGAAGCCAGAATTAAAACCTTGCCAAAGAAAAGAAAGTTTCTTAAGAGGAAGGTTTTCTGGAAAATTTTAAATGGCCTCTTTTCAAAAACCACAAAGTTTTTGCTGAAAACCAAAGTAAAAATTTTGGAGTGTCACAACACCTACCCCCTTAGGAAAAATCTCGTCCCCGAGATTTCAGCTGATCCTTAAATAAGTGTGGATGCTCTGTCCGAAGAAAATCCTCGCTTTCCCAGGTTGCTTCATTGTCGGTGTGATTGCTCCACTGGACTTTGAAAAACTTGATGGTTTTCTGTCGGGTCCTCCTTTCAGACTCCTCTAATATTCTTATGGGACGTTCTCGATAAGTGAGGTCTGGCTGTATGTCAATGTTCTCATGAGATACTTGTTTCTCTGGGTTGCTTACGCACTTCCTTAATTGAGAGACGTGGAACACGTCGTGAATGTCGGACAAGTCTTCGGGTAAGTCTAGCTGGTAGGCTACAGTGCCTCTTCGTGCCACTATGCAAAATGGTCCAATGAATCTTGGTGCTAATTTTCGTTTAATCTTAAACCGTTGCAATCCTCTCATCGGGGATACTCTCAAGTATACGAATTCACCGGGTTCGAAGCTGACCCTACGATGTTTCTGATCATAATAACTTTTCTGTCGACTTTGAGCGGTCTTAAGTCGGTCCCTGATTAGCTTGACTTTTTCCTCGGCTTCTCTGAGCATATCTGGTCCGAAGATGCGGCTGTCTCCGGTCTCTGACCAATTTAACGGGGTACGACATCTCCTTCCGTATAGGGCTTCGAAAGGAGCCATTTGCAGGCTGGCCTGGTAACTGTTGTTGTATGCGAACTCGGCATATGGCAGGCTGTCCTCCCAACTGGTTCCATAGGTGAGGACACATGCTCTCAGCATGTCTTCTAAAACTTGGTTTACGCGTTCTGTTTGTCCATCAGTCTGAGGATGGTATGCGGTACTGAAGGCTAGTTGGGTTCCCAGAGCCTGTTGTAATTGCTCCCAAAATCTTGAGACGAACTGAGTGCCTCTGTCGGAAATTATAGTCTTCGGGACACCGTGCAGACAGACTATGCGGGAAAGATAAATCCTGGCAAGCCTCTGAGTGGTGTAGGTTGTCTTTACTGGAATAAAGTGTGCTACTTTGGTCAACCTGTCAGTGATGACCCATATGGCATTATTCCCGTGTCGTGACCGAGGTAATCCGACAATAAAATCCATCCCTATTTCATCCCATTTCCACTCAGGTATTTTGTTAGGTTGCAGTAGTCCGGCTGGTCTCTGATGTTCAGCTTTTATGCGTTGACACGAGTCACAGCATGCAATGAAAGCGGCTATGTCCCTCTTCATACCGTGCCACCAAAATCTTTCCTGAATATCCTTATACATTTTGGTTCCTCCAGGGTGGATCGAATATGGAGTGGTGTGTGCTTCAGTTAAAACTTGCTGTTTAAGGTCTTCTATGTTTGGCACGCATAGCCTTTCTCCGTACCATAATATTCCTTCATTGTCTATGACGAATTCCGAGGCCTTGCCCATACTCAACTTCCTTTTAATTCCTTCAATGCTGGGGTGACCGGACTGAGCCTCTTTAATTTTCTCCACAAGGTGTGGTTGTATTTCCAAGTTTGATATGGTGCCTTCTGCTACCATTATCAAGTTGAGCTTGACAAATTCTTGATGGAATTCGGGCCTCAAGCTGTGCAGATAGTTCCCGTCGGAGCTGGGGTTCCGACTCAGGGCATCGGCCACTACGTTTGCTTTCCCTGGATGGTAATGGATACCAACATCATAATCCTTTACCAATTCTAACCAGTGGCGTTGCCGTAAATTTAGTTCTGGCTGCGTAAAAATGTATTTGAGGCTTTTGTGATCTGTATATATCTCACATCGATTCCCAAGTAGAAAATGCCTCCATTCCTTGAGTGCATGAATAACTGCTGCCATTTCTAAATCATGAGTGGGATAATTTTCCTCGTGTTTGCGAAGTTGCCTTGAAGCGTAGGCGACAACCTTGCCTTCTTGCATCAACACGCATCCGAGACCCTTTCTGGATGCGTCACAAAATACTTCAAAACTCTTGTGTATATCGGGTACAATTAATACTGGTGCTGTTGTTAACTTCCGCTTTAGCTCTTGGAAGCTTTTCTCGCAGGCTTCTGTCCATTCAAACTTCTTATCTTTCTTGAGTAACTGTGTCATAGGCTTGGATATGGTGGAAAATCCTTCAATAAATCTGCGGTAATACCCTGCCATTCCCAAGAAACTTCGTATGTCTGTTACGCTGGCTGGTGACTTCCAGTCAAGTACGGCCTTGACTTTCTCTGGGTCCACTGCTATACCGTCCTGAGTCAGCACGTGGCCTAGAAAACCTACTTGTCTTAGCCAAAATTCGAACTTGCTAAACTTGGCATACAATTGGTGTTTCCTTAGCTCTCCTAGTACAATCCTGAGATGTTCTGCGTGCTCTTCTGGTGTTTTGGAGTATACCAGAATATCGTCGATGAATACTACGATGAATTTGTCCATAAACTTCATAAATACTTTGTTCATGAGGTGAACAAAATATGTCGGGGCGTTAGTTAATCCAAATGGCATCACTGTGAACTCGTACAGTCCATATCTGGAGGTGAAGGCTGTTTTGGGGATATCTTCCGTTCGTACCTTCAATTGATGGTATCCTGATCTTAAGTCAATCTTTGAGAATACCTTGGCCTGAGCAAGTTGATCAAACAAATCATTTATCCTTGGCATCGGGTATTTGTTTTTGACTGTGACCATGTTAAGTGCTCGATAGTCGATACACAATCTCAGCGTTCCATCCTTCTTCTTGGCAAATAAAATTGGTGATCCCCAAGGTGAGGAGCTGGCCCAAATGTACCCTTTATCCAGTAATTCCTTTATCTGCTTCTTCAATTCGATCAACTCGGATGGTGCCATTCTGTATGGTTTCTTGTATATGGGGGTGGTTCCTGGTGCTAGCTCAATGCGGAATTCTATTTCTCGATCTGGTGGCATGCCTGGCAGCTCTTCAGGGAATACATCTGGAAATTCACACACTACTGGAACCTTGTTTAGCTCAGAAACGTCCACCTTATTTAATCTCGGTTGCCGGGGTCTTTTTCCTTCCTTGAAATCATCCCAGGTTATGTCATTTTCGTTGGGATGCATGTGCAGAAAATTCTCCCACCACGATGCGGCTGCTCCTGTGAGATAGTGTGGAGCATATAGTACTTTCTCAAGATCTGAACACTTTGCAATAATTAATTTCCTCTCCATATCTCGAAGCCAGTCCTCGGCTTCAAGAGGCTTGTCAGTGTGAGAAAATGTTTGAGGACGTGTCTTCTGTAGCTCAGATAACTTGGAATGTTGCTGATACTGTCCATGGTGATTTCCCATGTTGATGACTTGGTTCATTATTTCACGATGTTGTTGCTGACTCTGTTCATAAAGGCGGCACATTTGTGAAAGTGCCGATTCATTTCCCGGTTGGCTTGACTGTCCCTGAGTGAACTCGTTGCTGGGTTGTGCATCATAATTTTCCTCTGATGGAATTGGCATGGAGCGAGTCCAAGGACGAGACATTTTTCACTCTGGGGATATATTTTGTAAAACCCATAAGAAAA
>NC_057800.1:678101340-678102969 GCF_018294505.1 Triticum aestivum | reverse complement strand
GAGTGGGTGCAATGACTTGGTTAAATTCTTCGGTAGAAGGCAGGCGACGAGTAGGCGTAAAAGATGCTGATGACGAGACAAAAGTCGGTGGCGGAGCGATGGGTAGGAGCTCCCTCCTGTTGGCAGCACAGCCATGGACTGAGTCCATGCGGGTAGCTACGAAGTCGTCCACCAGGTTGTCGAAGGCTGCCTCCAGGGCCCGGAGATACTCAATGAGCATCTCAAAAGCCTCGTCTCGTTCTCCTCTGGGGCAGGAGTATGCGTAGTGACAGGTGTAAGGCACATGGCACGGAAGATAACGGTAACGACGAGTCTTCATCACGGGAAGGACATCCCTGAGACGAGCTATCGCCTCGCGGGCTGCCATCTGCATAGCATGCCTCTCCGTAGGCATGGCTCTTCCCACGAACCGGAAGCGGCGTAACTCACCATGCCCTCCCCTGAACTGCACCGCGGCCTGGTGCATGGTCAGACTGTCGTTGACTCGGTGCTGGTAGAGTGTGAAGACTGGGCGCACGGATGGCCCCATCGCGACCTGAACGATGGAAGAAAGAAGCTTGACGAACCCATCGGGTACGTTGGCGAAGGTCTGAGACTCGCAGCTGACGTCGGCCATCTACAAAAGTAGGCAAAATTCTGCAGGGTCAGATCATAAATTTATGCTGACTGACAGAATATGACTACCATTGCAAAAATATAAATTAGCTCTATCAGGCTAATAACCAATTAGCGATCGCACCTAGTGGCTTCCTACAGTCAGCCTGGCTCTGGTACCAAGCTTGTCACGACCGGTTTTCCAATAAAAATATTTGTTGAAAAGCCAATCTTTTAAGTCCAGTATGAGAGAAATCCTCCACACTGGCAGACAAATTCTTGATACAATAAGCCAGTAGCATAAAATATATTATAGGGTCGAACTACGGTCGCTCAACCAAATTATTACAAGCACGCCAATAATCATACATAATGGCGGACAGAACACAGTGGTGTGGAGACATACTACTGACTCAAGGATAGGCTGGTGGTGGAAAAACACAGCGGGGAGAGAAATACAAGACTCTACGTCTGTCATCTCATCGAGCGTCGAGGAGAGGCTCGATGAATTTATTTGGTAGCGGAAGCGGATATAAAACAGTGGCCAAATCCAGGGTCGCACAAGACTGACTGGGACTCCTCTAAGTGTCGGGCTCGCTATCGAACTCTTCATCCATGAGATCGCCTTCGTCAGCATCTGGCCAAATCAACAAGCCAGTGAGTACTTTGAAAGTACTCGCAAGACAGTTCGGACGTAAGATATAACAAATGCATGCATGGATCCAACATGATTAATTCCTTAATGCACAATAAATAAAACTGGCATAACGGGTAAGTAAAAAGGGAAAACGGCGGTAGTCCGCCTGAAATTCCACAGAACATAAATAAGGACCGATCGGGTGTCTGAAGCGACGCCTCGAAAGGTGAACAAATAAAAATAAGGAAAATGATGCCACAGTCGGGCATCTTAGCGACACCACATAAAGGGCTTTTAAAAGAAATGCCACGGTCGGACGTCTGAGCGACATCGCAGAAAGGGCTTTAAAAGAAATGCCACAGTCGGACGTCTGAGCGACATCACATAAAGGGCTTTAA
>NC_057800.1:678100709-678101330 GCF_018294505.1 Triticum aestivum | reverse complement strand
GTCTGTCATCTCATCGAGCGTCGAGGAGAGGCTCGATGAATTTATTTGGTAGCGGAAGCGGATATAAAACAGTGGCCAAATCCAGGGTCGCACAAGACTGACTGGGACTCCTCTAAGTGTCGGGCTCGCTATCGAACTCTTCATCCATGAGATCGCCTTCGTCAGCATCTGGCCAAATCAACAAGCCAGTGAGTACTTTGAAAGTACTCGCAAGACAGTTCGGACGTAAGATATAACAAATGCATGCATGGATGCAACATGATTAATTCCTTAATGCACAATAAATAAAACTGGCATAACGGGTAAGTAAAAAGGGAAAACGGCGGTAGTCCGCCTGAAATTCCACAGAACATAAATAAGGACCGATCGGGTGTCTGAAGCGGCGCCTCGAAAGGTGAACAAATAAAAATAAGGAAAATGATGCCACAGTCGGGCATCTTAGCGACACCACATAAAGGGCTTTTTAAAAGAAATGCCACAGTCGGACGTCTGAGCGACATCGCAGAAAGGGCTTTAAAAAGAAATGCCACAGTCGGACGTCTGAGCGACATCGCAGAAAGGGCTTTAAAAGAAATGCCACAGTCGGACGTCTGAGCGACATCACATAAGGGGCTTTAAAAG
>NC_057800.1:677976447-678100617 GCF_018294505.1 Triticum aestivum | reverse complement strand
GCAGAAAGGGCTTTAAAAGAAATGCCACAATCGGACGTCTGAGCGACATCGCAGAAAGGGCTTTAAAAAGAAATGCCACAGTCGGACGTCTGAGCGACATCACATAAGGGGCTTTAAAAGAAATGCCACAGTTGGACGTCTGAGCGACATCACATAAAGGGCTTTTATTCACAAGTAAATAATACTCATAATAAACATTCAATTCATGAAAACAAACGGGTTAGTCCATCCACAGGAGTGATCATTTAACCGGACTTAGCACTCATGCGATTCACCGGAGTCTCTGTCATCAAAGCTGACAATTGATTAGGATAAGAAGGAACGAAACTTGACATGGAAGAGATGATTTGGAGGAATATATGACTCTGCAGAGTTTGTACAAAAATTTTCCCACAGTCAACGGATTTCCGTAGTCACGAAGGACTAGTTCCGTTTACGGTATTTCAGAAGAAAACACAGCTAACTAGTACACACCCATCCTACCTCTCGATGCTAGGAATCACCCTAGTCATCTTCCAAGAAAAACTTTTGAGACGGGGAGATCACAATCTCGAATAGCATGGGATCAAATTTATATACGCGCGCTCTAAGGGGTGCCCCCCTCTCGGTCCCAACCGGAAACACCCATGCCCCCTGACCGGATGACTGGCTTTAATCCAGGGCCATGGAACCATCATCACGGCCTCTCCTCTTTGGTGTGTACCATGAAAGCGGTTTGGAACTTACTAAACCATATTCCTTGCGGAAAACATGTGGTAGTACAAGGAAGGAAATGATAGGTACTGGACCGATATGGTTTGACACTGAAGTCACATAGTCTGGCGTAAGACTGGCATGCTACAACACTGCCGTCGTACCCATCCTCATGCCAACACATGGCCATTCATATTCACATTCATCCACGTATGGATCATCGAACTCACTTACCTCGTTATCACATAAAATAACGTTCATCGGTATACTCACCGGCATGCCATGAAACTAACTAAATGCAAAACATGCCAAGACACTCATCATATCAAAAGTTCAAACATGCTTGCCTGGTTCAGAGTAGTCGGAGCCTAGCTCGGTGAAGTTCGCGGCTCCGTCACCTCCTTCGGTATCTACGTTTAAAGAAGATATATGCGCTAACGTAAATACCAAGGAGAGCACAGAAGGTAAACCAAATATTTTTCAAATAAATCTGATAAAAAAACTAGACAAAATTTTAAAGAGAACAGAAAAAGAATCAATCAAAAATACTTTTCTGATTAAAAGTTATAAGGGTTTTTGTCCAGGGACTTATCTGTAATGAAACAGAAGATTTCCAGGGGCTAGTTTATAAAAGCAGAAAACGCTTCGGTAGCGATTACGCCAGCCCGAAGAGAAAACGTATTTGGCAGAAGGCGTTTTCAGATAACGCTTCGTTTAGAAAGGACAGAGAGGCTGACAGCGGGTCCCACTTGTCATGTTTAAATTTTCAAATGGGAGGGACGAGGCTCGTCGGCGCCCGAGAGCTGCTGTGGTCGCCGGCGGCGATCCACGGCGAGGCATGGGGATCAGAGGTTACCAATGTTCTCACCGTGTCCTTCCGCAACGGTGGGTGGTGGTGTTGGTCGCCGGTGAGCAGCACGTCGACGGCGGTCTCAACTCCGGCGGACGGTGGTTCGGGCGTGGATGGAGCTCGTCGGAGAGGGCTGCAAAGATTAAATTGAGGTGGGGGTTAGACTACTGGGTGCAAGAGAGGGCTACGGACGAGGTTTGGGCGCCGGAGGTGGCCTCACCGAAGTGAATCGAGCTGGAGGCCGAGGCGGGGCGAGGCGGCCGGAGCTGGGGGAGGAGACCTCCTCGAGGTCCCCCTAGTGGCCTGGCGGGGTGTTGGTGAGTAGTGGAGGTGCTGCGTGCACGAGAGTGAGCTCGGGACCCCTTTATATAGGCGGTCCGAGGCGGTTGCCGTGAACGAGGATCACCGGCGAGCGATTACGGTGGCGCAGTGCTCGATCGGGGTGGTTAGGGGGTCGAGCATCATCACGGAGGTCCAACGGGTCCGTTTTTGTGTTGAACTGGCCGGGGTTTGGGTGTTAAGGGCGAGCTCGACGGAACGGTGATGGTGCGGGCCCGTCGGCGGCGGAGAGCGCATTCCGTGCTTGCCGGCCACGGTGGCTGTGCTACGGGCGTGCGCTGGCGTGCATGAGGCCACGCGGAGAGCCAGGGAGCGATGGGCGGCGCGGAACGGCGTTCTGTCGTGGTGTGCCTCCTGTTGGCCGCCACGGGAGGTCCCGACGCCGCAGAAGACGCCGGCAAGGGCGAGCCAGCGCGCTACCGATGCCAGGAAGGCTCCACGCACGCGTGTGCAGCTTCGGACAAGAGGAAGAGGCGGCGAGGAACGTGCCAAGGGCACTGTGGCCGCGTGACTGAAACTGACGGACTGAAGATGACACTGAAAACTGAATTTTCTGAACTATGAACAGTAACAGTGCCCACCAGGTGTTCGACCGAATGAAATTGGCCTCTGGTGATTTTTCCTTGAGCTGATTTTTGGTGGAGTGGCTTCTCCTTGCTCAAATAGGCTGCCTGAATTTTGGTGGAATTTTTGGAGGAGTGTAGATATGAATTTCTCCAAATTTGGCAAATCTAGTCCAAACTTGCAGAGACTGAATTTTGAAAAATTTGAAAAGATGAGGAGTGGATCAAGATGGTTCTGGGTTGTGGGTTCAAAGGACAATCCAGGAGAATTGGTTTGAGGTCAAAACTCAAATGCAATAGGGCACTTGCTTTGAAAATCTCTCAGGCTCCAAATAATTTTCAGAATTGAATTGAGGGAAAAATAATTGGAATAAAAATCCAAAACCAGTTTGGATTAGTTGGGACAGAGAATTTAGGTTGATCACAAGTTGTAGGGGAGGTTTTGGAGGGGTTTTACCACATGGGCAAGAATGCCAAGTCATGGTGGTTCCAAGATATGAAAATCCCAAATTTCATGGAGTTTCTTTTTAAAAGAAAAAGATTAAACTCCCAAAAATAATTTTGAGAGAGAACCAACAGAGAAGAAGTTTCAAAAGGTCAAACACCAAAGTTTGAAGCCAGAATAAAAACCTTGCCAAAGAAAAGAAAGTTTCTTAAGAGGAAGGTTTTCTGGAAAATTTTAAATGGCCTCTTTTCAAAAACCACAAAGTTTTTGCTGAAAACCAAAGTAAAAATTTTGGAGTGTCACAGACATGGCCTGTCGGCTCCATACTAGACCAGTCGGCGGGGCCCACCAGTCGGCGGGCCCCAGCAATTGGTGGAGAAGACGGAGGCCAGAGGCACTGACGGCTGGGCCCGCGTCCAGCTGGATTACCATTGTACCCCTGGGGGTAGGCCTATATAAACCCCCCAGGGCACCCATGCAAAGGGTTGGAATCCATTAGCTCTAGACCAGATCATATAGGAGGGAGAGAGCTTGCCCTGCCCTCTCCTACCTCCAGGAAACAGCTCAAGGAGCAATCGTGTAAGCACTTTGCCATAGTGATCATGCGGAGACCCCGAAGAGCAGCAGTAGGGGTATTATCTCCCCGGAGAGCCCTGAAGCTGGGTAAGATTCGCCGGCGTGCATGTCTTCGCCTCATCCCATTTCCAGGCACCGGCGACGTTCTACTCGCCCCCACCATGATAAGCCATCCTTTGGCATATGTCGCACCCAACCCCCGACAAAAATCGCATCATTTCCTCCGTCGGAATGCCCCGCTCTTTGTTGGGTCAGAAAGTGGCTTCAACACAGACACAAAACTAGGAATTCTCACAAAAATTAAAAGTGGCTTGAACACAAACACCAAACCAGGAACTTTCAAAAAAATTACTCAGATCTACCCATTGGGGCTAGCGAAAATTGCAAAGATATACCGAATGATGCCAATTAGTAGGGACCATAGAAGTTACAAAGATCAATTGCTAACTTCATATACTGGCCAGATGCAACTAGATGGGCGTCCGGTAGCCATTAAGGAGATAGAGGTTGAGGACGCCAGATGATGGGTGTCCGGTCGACTCATTGGATGGGTCCTCCACGTACTGGCCGGCATCTCTTTCTCTCTCTCTCTCTCTCTCTCTCTCTCTCTCTCTCTCTAAAAAGTAAAAACCTGCGGAACCATGAGACTCTCCCACAGAAGCGTTTGGCGGCGAGTGCTACATTACCTCTGATTGCTTAGCCATGCATTGACGAGCAAGTTTGGAGCCTTGGAGACAGTGTACGTGCATGCAGTGCATGAATGCATGCAGCTACAAGTTGAGAAGGCCAGCTACGTCCAGATCTGTAATGATAGAAAAACTTTATTGCATGTTTTATTTACAAAGTAACCTACTATCAATTGAAATGCGGCCAGAGTAACCTGCAAAACACCTAGGTGTCTACTGAAATATGCCCGGAGTAACCAGAAACCTAAGCAGAAGAACTGCCCCCGAAGCAAATCAACATCACGCAAGATTTTATCAGGCGCAACAATGGCCTGCAGCGACGGACAGACATGATGCTTTGCCTGAAAGCTCCTGAATCATGATGAGTTGATGATCACCAATTTGTCCATTTCAAAAACATGGCAGCAACAGCCTGTAGAACACACACAGGATTACCCTCTAAGAGGACACCATAAAGAAACAAGGTTACAACCAACTCAGCAGGAGATAAACAACATGAGTATATATAGGTAGAAGGTGATAAGGTAGGAGTAAACGTCGATTTCTTGTACACAACACTACATAAGCTACATGCTTATCCATTTGCATATTTCTACTTCTCTATACTATATGTGCAATAATATAAAATGGGACTTCCATATATGGTATATTGAAGTCTCATCAGACATCACATACTTTATGTGCTAATTTCAGCATTAACTGGGTGTTATAACCTTAACTTTGAGCATTAGTATGAATTCAAACACACTTGTTAGCAACATGAGAAGCTTCCAATTTAACTTGAATTTGAATAAAAATTTGCTAAAACAAAAGTATCATGATACATCGGATCGTTTACAGTGAAAAGTAAATGGTCATGACATGTAAATAATTGCACACAAGACATCATACTATAAATACTCACCATATATGTATGGTGCTAAAACATCTATGGACGTACCTCATTAAGCACTTTCAATGCAATTTTTAGAAATACCCATTTTTAATTACACTATTGGAGGTGCAGAAATTCTACAAGGAATACCAATAGCCCAGTATATAAAACACCAAACAAACATACAGTCGCCAAACCTGAGTTCTAGAGACCCAAGACATCTAAAAATACAAATACCAAAATGTGTATAAAAAAGTGGTGCACGGGTACAAAGGAACCCTACATTTTCTATGATGGTGACTAGATTAATAAGCATAGCCGTTTGGTTGTATAGTAGAGGTACAAAGGAACCCTACATTTCCATGTCACAGGTGTGATTGCCTGATATGCTTCATACCATGAAAACATAAGCAATCCTCATCTATGGGTAACTATATGTTCTAACAATAACTAGGTTGAAAGTGGCATTGTATCTTATTTATTTGATGCCACTGAATAATGCAGTCAAGATGGTATGAATGCTTGTAGGGAAGTGCAACCAAGGATTCACCTTTCTCAAAATTCCTGCGAAAAATTACACATCTACCAACAATAATTATATGTTAGCATGCCACTTTAATAATATATATTATTGTAAGGCTATGAAAATTAAAAGTATTTGAACGTACTGTTCTGTCTTGCCATATTGCATATCTTTTGTGTTGTAAGTTACTAAAGCTAAGGAAGAAAGTGTATCAGTAGAGAGACATCTACTTTCTGTACTAACCACTTAACCCAATGCAACTAATTCCTGAAATCATGACTAGAAGTCTAGAACCATTAGCATTGCATCTTGGAACTTCAGATGTAAGCCCGCGCACCAAAGGGAATAAAGCAAAAATAACTTGGCTCATAAGAGTACTCATCTGGATAAACCTTGCCATGAATCATGTATTTCTTCAGTAACATGCCGATTTGTAAATGTGAGGTACTCTGTCAAATTTGGCTGGTTAGTAAGCAAAAACACGATACCAAAATTTGAACAAAGATAAAGTTCTCCATGCATAAATTAGACGAATTGGAGGTGCATGCCACAATCCCTGGAGAAAACATGGCAGGAGGTAAATGTTACCACTTATAGCATACTATCTACATCATAAGTTGCTTTTGGCTTTGATTTCTATATTTTGGCTTTGATTGCTATATCAGAGAATAATTTAGCTCTACCAAGGAATTATGCCATTGCTTCATTTAAAATAAATAAGTACTCCTACTTCACTATATGTCACACGCATTAACAAAATAAGCATTGTTGTCGGTCCAAGGTCATTTAATCAAAACTTGAGTGCTCCCAACTTCCGACTTCAAATAAAAAATTAAATCCATCCAAGAAAAGGAAACATAAATCACTACCTGCACAGCGTTTATGTGATAATCAACATGCTCCTCTGCCCACCCTACAAAGCAAAAGTAAAGCTGCACATCAGCAACCCACGCGAAATGTGAAATGAGCTGAAAAACAAAACATACTCACAATCGCTGATCCTAGCGAGGGGCATAATCCATGTGATAACCTGTACTCTGCAGGGTCTAGTGCTGGCTCCATGTCCTGCACCTCCCCATCCTAATTGAACCCCTCCTCTCCAAAGCCTCGGAGAGCTCGTCCTCGCCTTCATCCTCGCAGGTAGCCCTCACCCTCAGCCTTGAGTGTAACGCCCATGATGCGGCTATATCTCCCACGTGTCGGGGCATGACTTAGAGGCATAACCGCATTGTGGTTTTGTCGCAAGAAGGGTCATCTTCACACAATCCCATGTAATGAACAAGAAAGGCATAAATAGAGTTGGCTTACAGTCGCCACGTCAGACAAATATCAAATAATTCATACATCATTCAGAGTACACACATAGTCTGACTACGGACAAATCCAAATGAAAAGATGATAAATCCAACTGCTAGATCCTCGATCGTCCCAACTGGGCACCACTACTGATCATCGGGAAAAGACACATTGTAACGACCAGGGTCCTCGTTGAACTCCCACTTGAGTTTGATAGCATCACCTGCACTGGTATCATCGGCACCTGCAACTGTTTTGGTAGTATCTGTGAGTCATGAGGACTAAACAATCTCAAAACCCGCGAGATCAAGACTATTTAAGCTTATAGGTAGGATAAGGTAATAAGGTGGAGTTGCAGCAAGCGCTAAGCAAATATGATGGCTAACATACGAGTACAAGAGTAAGATGAGAAACTACGCAACGGACGTGAAGCTAGAAGTGATCAAGAAGTGATCCTGAACTACTTACGTTCAAACATAACCCAAACCATGTTCACTTCCCGGACTCCACCGAAAAAATACCATCACGGCTACACACGCGGTTGATTCATTTTAATTAAGGCAAGCGTCAAGTTTTCTACAACTGGATATTAACAAATTCCCATCTGCCACATAACCACGGGCACGGCTCTCGAAAGTTCATACCCTGCAGGGGTGTCCCAACTTAGCCCATCAAAAGCTCCCACGATCAACGAAGGATATTCCTTCTCCCGAAAAGACCCGATCAGTCTCAGAATCCTGATTACAAGACATTTCGACAATGGTAAAACAAGACCAGCAAGACCGCCCGATCTGCCGATAAATCCCGATAGGAGTCACACATATCTTGTTCTCAGGGCACACCGGATGGGCCAGACATCGGGTTAGCTGAGACCCTGGTTGCCTAGGGGGCGCTGGACATCGCCCAAGTTGGACCAGCACTCAGAGGAACACTGGCCCAGTGGGTTAAATAAGGATGACCCTCGGGTTTGGAACTCCTTAGGGAAAAGTTTAGGTTGTTGTTAGGCAAAATGTTAAAACCAAGGTTGGGCCTCGCTGGAGGAGTTTTATTCAAAGCGAACTGTCAAGGGGGTCCCATAACCCCAACCGCGTAAGTAACGCAAAAATTAAGGAACATAACACCGGTATGAAGGAAACTAGGGCGGCAAGAGTGGAACAAAACACTGAGCAAAAGGCCAAGCCTTCCACCCTTTGCCAAGTATATAGATGCATTAATTAAAATAAGAGATATTGTGATATCCCAACATATCCATGTTCCAACATGGAACAACCTGCAAGGCACCTACAACTAGCAACGTGTCGGGGATGCTGGTTCCACCAACACCTATGGGGACAGGGCCCCTTTCGGTTCGGCGGGGGGTGGAGGTCGCACAAAGAGCGGATCGAGGCGGTACACGCGAGCGGTTTTTACCCAGCTTCGGGCCGCACGGATGTGTAAAACCCTACTGCTGCTTGTTTGAGTGTATTGAATTCTTGCTCAGGAGCGACGGACGCTGCCAGACTGAGCGTGAGAGTGTTCCTGGTGTTGAATGAGCCGAACTGGCCGAACTAGCTGAACCCCTTCTACGTTGCGCCTGGGCCTCCTTTTATACTCTCAAGGGGTCACCGACAGGGGGCAACATAGACAAGAAGGGTAAAAATGGAAAAGGATGCGGTAGGTGCAGCTACCGCTACTGTGGATACAGTGCACCCTACCTAACTCTGACGGCAGGGGACAAGGGCATTAAATGCCTGTCTGAGTTGCTTAAACAGTGCAAAAAGTGACCGTTAGGAGCGCCACCGTTTGCCACGATGGCCTTCTCTTCATCTCCGCTTGCCACCTCGCACCCCTAGCTGCACAGCCCCCTGCCACGTGTGCTTGGGAGAGTCCTAGAGCGACACGTTAGCAGGTGTGCTGGAGCGCAGGCACGAAGTGGGGGTTTCCCGCGGCGAGCTCCTTGCCGCGGTCGTCGTCTTG
This sequence comes from Triticum aestivum, assembly GCF_018294505.1. Lineage (NCBI taxonomy): Eukaryota > Viridiplantae > Streptophyta > Magnoliopsida > Poales > Poaceae > Triticum > Triticum aestivum. Next base: position 678,091,816 of record NC_057800.1, on the reverse strand, counting down.
TCGTGTTTGGGAGCTTGTCGCTCACCGGGCCTTGCCGGGACGCAGGGCACGTCGCGGCAAGCTTTCTTGGTATGCCTTGAGTGGCCTTCCCGGCAAGCCCCTCTTGCCGGGGTCTCGTCTGCTTCCCGGCAAGCTCCTCTTGCCGGGCCTGGGTTGGCCTTCCCGGCAAGCTCCTCTTGCCGGGGCCTTGGTTGGCCTTCCCGGCAAGCTCCTCTTGCCGGGGCCTTGGTTTGAGGACTTTGTTCTTGAATGGTCTTCAAGGGAGCCACGGAGGGTCTTGGCGGTCACCCGTCAAGCCTTGCCGCGGGATGCTGCGACTGCCCGTGCACAAGTTCGGGGTACTAGGGTACCCCTACTCTAGTACACAGACTGGAGCCCCCGGGCCTGGGCCATACACGGTGCCGAGCGCTGTTGGGCCAGGCCCAAAACAATGCATGGGCACGCGCGGCCTAGGTCACGCCGCATATCTCTCCGCTCCCACCGCGCACGCCCAGAATGGCACGCGTCAAACGCGGCGTCGTGGGTGACGCGGGCGGCGTGCGCGGGGCTAAGCCCCTCGAGCATGCGTCAGGCCACGATGATGGGGACGGTTCACGCCCTCCTCCCTAAACGGAGGTAGGCGTGGGGGCGTGGTGCATTTACTGGACGAGGCCGGTGCGCGGTTTTCGGGACGTCCACTCCCCGCGATCACGGGGCGGAGCGAGGCCGCCTCACCCGTCACCTTGGTTCTGCATTTCCGCCACGCAGCTCCCATGCGCTTGGGGTCGCGGACGGTGGAAGTGGGAAACTGGGCCGTCGCGAGCAGAGGCAGCGGGATGGCCCCGACTCCCTGCTCTTCCCGTGCCTTGATTCACTGAGCGGGGCGGCCGAGCCCCCACCTCGCTCCTTTATAAAGAGCGGGAGGGGAGCACAGGAAACCGCACTCTCTCATCTCCTCCTTTCTTCAGCTTCTGCTCCCCTTTCTCTCATTCGCCATGGAGAAAGGGAACCCAGGCCCTTCATCGGTGGCGGCGAGGGTCGCCGCCAGACAGCGCATCTCTCCATCTTCCGCGCCCGTGGTGGCAGAGCCAGCCATAAGGGGAAGAGGGAGGGGGCGAGGTCGCGGACGAGGTCGAGGACGAGGTCGAGGCGCTCGGGGAAGAGGCGGATGGGGCGGCGCGTCAGCTTCACCTCCGACGGCGGCTCCTCCCCCCACGGTGGTCCATATAGGGGACGACCCTTGCGAGTTCTTCGTCAGGCTGCGCCGGGCGCCTCATCGCCGCCTCCGGCTTCCAGCTTCGTTTGCGCGCGCGATGGAGTTGGATCCGCCCGAGACACTGAGACTGCACATGAGGGGTTGTGGGATCAGTGGCACGCGAGTCCGCGTTGCATTCCCAGCCCCTAATGTGATGTATCTTGATCGAGGGTGGAAGACGTTCGCCCGCATCCACAGCTTGATGGAGGGGTTCACCCTCCATTTTAAGTTGATGGAGGGCGATCTCCTCTCCGTCAAGGTCTTCGGGTGCTTCGGCACTCGGGCGAAGTGCTGCGTGGACAACTCCTCCGACAGCGAAGGCTCCTCCTCGAGCGAGAGTGACGAGGAGGAGAGCGACAGCGACGACGAGGGTAGTGGGCGGCGGGGTAGCGGGTTCGACTAGGCGTCGGGCGCCGCTTCGCGCGGCACCGGCGGCCCCATCATCCGTGTCGCTGGCTCCTTGAACTCCTCGGGGTCGTCTCCTTGGGCGGCTGGCGTAGGGAGGCTGCGGAAGGGGAAGAGGGCTGGCGACAAGGCCGTCAGGTCGGAGTACGAGGGCGTGGTGCCCTCGACAGCATGCTGACGTCCTGCCGCCCCGTCTTCGAGCCCCGCTTCCGGCGCTGCCATCGCCGTCCAGCCTTCGGACGGCCCCCGGGATGTTCTCTTGGTGTCTTCTGGCACCCGTAGCTCGCCTAGGCACTCCTTTTGCCCTTTTCGCCTCCTTGACCTGCCTCCTAAGGAGAGGGACAGGAAAGGGATTATGGGCATCTTATCTTTTTAATTTGTAAGCCTTCGGGCCTTAGCTGTAACTAGAACTTGTAATCCTCTCTTTCATGTTTTTCATCCTCTATGGGCTGTACCTGAGTGGGATGTTTTTTAATGAAAAGGGGATGCTTGCCGGGTTATTTCTCTCGTGAGTCGAACCCATGTCAAGGAGCAAACCCTTGGTGTCCCTCGGACAGACATTTCATCTCCCGGCAACAAGCCCTGCCGCCTTCCCACGTCGCTCGACCTTTCTCACGCCTTTGACAGAGGCGGGAACGAGGTGGGTGCGGTCTCCTCGTTTCATCCCTTTGCTGCCGCGACTACGACCAAACTTGGCCCCGGGAACGAGCCCCAGGGCCTAGAGTTGAGGGAGCACGGTAGTTGCCGGGAAGAAACGCGGTTTCGCATTCCCCAGTCCATAAGAGGATGCATGATGAGGGATGAAAGACTTATCTGATATTGCAGCCCCCGGCAACTCTGGTTTGCCGTGGACGATTCTTGGCACTCGCAGCCCCCAGCGATACTGGCTCGCCGGGGCCCAGGTGCCGTCTGTTTTCTTCTTCTCTTGTCGCTACCAGTCATGTCATGGGAACACTTTATTAGAGGCGCGACAAGTTATTTTTGTAATATAACTCTATCTTAGGCAAAAAAATTGTTGTGTTACTTCCTTTACTCGACTCTTGGCTTTGTATGGTTCTGCCCTATGCTTTCTAGGGAAACTTGCCGGCGCAGGTACCCTTGCCGCGAGCGCCGAGTGCGGAACTTCAGCAGCCTGTTGGCGGGGTCGCTACCGACAAGCAACCTTGTCGCAACTAGTTGCAGCTCACTTAAGTTGTTGAGCGGACTCGAAACAACGTAAGGGCGCTAGCAGCTCACTTAAGTTGCTGAGCAGAATCGAAGCAAAGTAAGGGCGCTAGCAGCTCACTTAAGTTGTTGAGCGGACTCGAAACAAAGTAAAGGCGCAACTAGCTATGAGTTGGTTCCTCCACGCACAGGTTTTCCATACAAAGCACGGTCGTTCAAGGAAAATAACTCAAAAACTTAAAAAACTGATTGCTCAAGCTTTAGCAACTTAGCTTTTTTGTCGTCTGCTTCCCGGCAAGGAGAAACTTTCTTGAACGGCCTGGTCCACACCATTATCTTCTCCTTCCCCCCCCCCCGGTAAACCTTGTGGGCGAGGGAACCTTCCTTCTTTTGAGAAAGAAACAGAGAAATAAAGTAATGATATGGAGCCTTGGGCTCGTTATTGCTTACCGGGGTCTAGTGCTGCACAAAGTGTCAGATAACATATGCGAAAAAGGATTATAGCATAAAAAACTGACAAGATGTGCGGGGCACATGAGCTTTACTGGTGCACGGGGTCTGCGCCCGGCTTTGTACAAAGGATTACATGCAACAGCGGCAAGACTTGTACAAAAGGTGGTTGCCGGAAAAGCTTCCGGCAACCGCGCCTTACGGGTAAAACTTACGAAGATGTTCAATGTTCCAGGAGTTGCTCACCGGAATGCCATCTTCGGTCTCAAGGCGGACAGCGCCGGGCCTAGTGACTCGTTTCACCCGATAAGGGCCTTCCCACTTCGGCGTCAACTTGTTGGAATTCTTGGCGGACTGAACACGCCGAAGAACAAGGTCGCCTTCCTCGAAGCTCCTGGCTTTAACTTTGCGGCTATGGTAGCGACGCAAAGCTTGCTGGTAGCGAGCGGCTCGCACAGCAGCCTGGAGACGGTCTTCCTCAAGGAGCAGCGCGTCATCTTGTCGCAGCTGCTCTTGCTCGAGCTCATCATAAGCGAGCACTCGAGGTGACCCGTAAACGAGTTCCGTGGGGAGAACTGCCTCTGCTCCATAGACTAGAGCAAAGGGTGTCTGGCCAGTGGCTCGATTTGGCGTCGTCCTGATCGACCAAAGAACCACCGGCAGCTCCTCGATCCAGTTTCTTCCGCACTTGTGCAGCCTGTCGAAAGTTCTGGTCTTGAGGCCTCGCAGCACTTCAGCATTTGCCCTCTCCGCTTGACCGTTGCTTCTCGGGTGAGCAACAGAAGCGAAGCAGACCTTGGCGCCAAGATCTTGGACATACTGCATGAAGGTGCGGCTCGTAAATTGCGTGCCGTTGTCGGTGATGATCCTGTTAGGAACCCCGAAACGGCAAACAATCGACCTGAAGAACTTGACTGCTGACTGTGCTGTCACCTTCCTCACTGGTTCCACTTCCGGCCACTTTGTGAACTTGTCGATTGCAACGTACAAGAACTCAAAGCCCCCGACAGCTCGGGGGAAGGGGCCGAGGATGTCGAGCCCCCAGACCGAAAATGGCCAGGATAAAGGGATCGTCTGGAGAGCTTGAGCTGGCTGGTGTATCTGCTTGGAATGGAACTGGCACGCTTCACACTTGGTTACTTGTGCAGTTGCATCCTGGAGGGCTGTCGGCCAGAAGAAGCCTTGTCGGAATGCTTTGCCGACAAGCGCTCTTGCGCCAATGTGGTGACCACATATGCCTCCATGTATCTCTGCCAACAGCTGTTGTCCATCTTCCCGGCGAATGCACTTCAATTTCACACCGTTGAGTCTTATTCTGTACAGTGTGTTGTCGACAAACTTGTACATACTTGACTGCCGGGCTACTCTTTCAGCTTCTTCTTGCTCTTCGGGAAGCTCTCCTGTCTGAAGGAAATGGACAATCTGCTGCGCCCATGCTGGAGCTTGTGGCTCGACAACAAGGACTAAAGGCGTATCTGTTGCTGCGGGAACATCCGCTTCTACGGCAAGAACCTGCGGTTCGGCCGGAGCGTGATATTCCCCGGCAAGCTTGCCGGAGCAAAACTTGTCGGGAGCGTTTGCTTCAACGGAACAAACCAAGAGGTTCGCCGGAGCAGACTGCTCCTCAGCACTCTTGGCGTCGATCTTGGGGACCTTCTTGGCGGCGGCTTCGGGAAGCTCTGCCGGAAAGTAGTCACCAGAAACCAACTTCCTCTTCTTATTCTGTCCAGTTGATGGTGTCACGGATGGTTGAGTCAGCTTGAGCACAAAGATCCCTGGTTCCACAGGTAACTTTAGTGCAGCGCACTTTGACAGGCCATCAGCAATGTCATTCTGAGCTCGCGGAACGTGTTCCATTTGCAGGCCGTCAAAGTGTGCTTCTAGCTTTCTCACTTCATCAACATAAGCTTCCATCAATGGACTCTGGTAGTTCTTGTTCACTTGGCGGACGACAAGCTGCGAGTCACCCCTTACAATGAGTTTCTTGATCCCAAGGTCGGCTGCGATTCTGAGGCCGGCAAGCAAACCCTCATACTCTGCAGTATTGTTCGTTGCTTGCTCCTTGGGAAAGTGCATCTGGACTACGTACTTGAGGTGCTCTCCGGTGGGTGCGATAAGCAGCACGCCAGCACCGGCGCCTTGCAGCGAGAAGGCACCATCAAAGTACATCAGCCACTCTTTGCTTGTCTCCTTGACGGGGATGCTCGTCTCTGGAATTTCTTCATCTGGAGTTGGCGTCCACTCTGCTATGAACTCTGCCAATGCCCTGCTTTGGATCGTTGCAGTGCTCTCAAACTTGAGGCCAAAGCTTGACAGTTCCAATGCCCACTCGACAATCCTGCCTGTTGCTTCTGGATTCTGCAGTATCCTCTTCAGCGGAAAGCGAGTGACAACTGTGATCTCGTGTGCCTGGAAGTAATGGCGCAGCTTTCTCGAGGCCATGAGAAGGCCGAAAAGCAATTTTTGCACACCAGAGTACCTCGACCTAGCCCCCTGGAGAAGGGAGCTGACAAAGTAAACTGGGCGCTGCACCATCTTCTTCTGCACCTCCTTGCACGTCTGCGCAGATTCATCTTTGTCGGGACCAGAGCTTGTCGGAGAAGCCCCCTGCTTGTCGCTGGATTCACTTGCCGCGGTTGCTGGCTCATCGTCCGCCTCCCTCTCCGCTACTAACGCAGCACTAACCACTTGATTGGTTGCCGCTAGGTACAGCAGCAACTTCTCTTGTGGCTTAGGTGCGACAAGTATTGGAGTGGAGGACAGGTACCTCTTCAAGTCCTGCAGCGCGGCCTCCGCTTCCGGAGTCCATTTCATTGGACCTGCCTTTTTCAATATTTTGAAAAACGGCAGGGCGCGCTCAGCAGACTTAGAGATAAACCTGCTGAGAGCAGCCACGCAACCGGCAAGCCTTCGCACATCCTTGACGCGCTTCGGTGCTTCAATCTGCTCGATGGCCTTGATCTTGTCGGGGTTGGCTTCAATTCCCCGCTGAGACACAAAGAACCCGAGAAGCTTGCCGGAAGGGACTCCAAACACGCACTTCTCGGGATTGAGCTTGAGGTTGATCTTGCGCAGATTTGCAAAAGTTTCATCTAAATCTTGGATCAGGGTAGCCTTGTCCTTGCTCTTGACCACTATATCATCCATGTAGGCTTCCACATTTCTGTGTATCTGTGTCTCAAAAGCGACATGGACTACCCTTGCAAATGTTGAACCAGCATTCTTCAACCCAAAGGGCATCCGTATAAAACAGTATGTGCCGCAAGGGGTGATAAATGCGGTTTTTTCCTCATCTTCTTCTGCCATGAAGATCTGATGGTATCCTGAGTATGCATCAAGAAATGAAAGCAAATCACATCCAGCTGTGGAGTCAACAATCTGGTCAATGCGCGGCAAGGGAAATGGATCTTTGGGACAAGCTTTATTGACATCAGTGAAGTCTATACAAAGCCTCCATTTCCCGTTCGCCTTGCGCACGACTACAGGATTGGCCAACCACGTGGGATGGAGCACTCCTCTGACAAGGCCTGCTGCTTCCAATTTCCTGATCTCTTCTGCAATGAACTCTTGGCGCTCCACCGCTTGCTTCCTGACTCTCTGCTTGACGGGCCGCGCATGAGGACAGACGGCAAGGTGGTGCTCGATTACTTTCCTGGGAACACCGGGGATATCAGACGGTTGCCATGCAAACACGTCGACATTCGCCCGCAGGAAAGCAACGAGCACGCTTTCCTATTTGGGGTCAAGCGTGGCACTGATGGTGAAGGTACCACCAGTGCCGTCCTTCTTGGCGGGCACCTTCTTGGTCTCGGGTGGAGCTGCCATCGTCTTCTTGCACTTGCCGGTGGAGCTCGATGGTGCGTCCTCGACGGTAGCGCAGCACTCCGAAGAGGTGCGCTTGCCGGAGTGGGCATCAGAGCTCTTGCCGGACTTTGTCTTCTTCTTCCCCCCGGGAGCTTCAGCGGCAAGTATGTTGTGATCAGCTGCGGCTGCTGCTTCCCGGTAGATTTTGTCGGCGCAGATAAGGGCATCCTTCTTGTCGCCGGGGACAGAGATGACACTTATCGGGCCTGGCATCTTGAGCATGTTGTATGCATAGTGAGAGGCTGCCATAAACTTGGCGAGCGCTGGACGGCCAAGGATCCCATTGTAGGGCAATGGAAAATCGGCAACGTCAAATGTGACCCTCTCAGTTCTGAAATTCATCTCGCTGCCAAATGTGACCGGCAGCGTGATCTTTCCCTTCGGCTTGCTTCTTCCCGGGCTGATTCCTTGGAATGTGCCGGTCTCCTCGAGCTCGCTGTCAGGGATCTGGAGTTTCTGAAGGACCGCGGAGGAGATCAGATTCAAGCCGGCCCCGCCGTCAACTAGCATCTTCGTGACCTTGAGGTTGCGGATAGTTGGTGAAACCAACATCGGCAAGCACCCGACCGCAGTTACGCGATTAGGGTGATCCTCAATGTCGAAGATGATAGGCGTGCTGGACCATTTCAGAGGCTTGCGCGACTCTAAGGATGGCTCTGCTGCATTCACTTCCCGCATCCACTGCTTGAGTTGGCGGTGCGAAGTATGCAGAGAAGCACCACCGTCAACGCACAGGACCTCTGTGGCTTTCTGAAATTCCTGCTCATCGGCCTCGTCATCATCCATGTCTTCATCGTCGTCGTCATCTTCATCCTTGTCGCAGCCGCGGGGAGGTCTGTCTCCTTGCCGCTGCTTGGCCTTGCCGCGGCGTCCTCCTCGGCCGAGACGTTTCTTGCCGGATCCACCAGCACCTTCCTGGGCCTTCTCCTTGTCGCGCCGCTCGTACTCAGCTTTCTGTAGCTCAACGAGCTGCTCAACCTTCTTGCAATTCTGGAGATCGTGACCCCTGGTGCGGTGGATCTTACAATACTGCTTGCCGGAGCCGTCCTGCTTGTCGGCGGCCGCCACAGGCTGGGCCTCCTTGTCGGAGCCACCAGCTTTAGCTTCCTTGGCGCCACCTCCGTTGCCGGTCTGCTCGACAGCTAGCACTTCCTTGCCCTTTTTCATTCTGTTGTTCCGCCGCCGGCCTTTCCTTGTCGGGGCGGCATCCTCACTGTCAGATCCTCCTGCTCCTGTATCCTCTCCGGGGAGCCTCCTCCCCTCTTCAGCGCGTGCACACTTGTCGGCCAGGGCATAAAGCTCACTGACGTCTCTGATCTTACACATCGCCATCTCCTCCCTCATCCTTCGGTTTCGCACGTTCTGATGGAACGCGCTAATGATCGCGGCGGGGTGGACGTCTGGGATGTTGTGCTGTACACGGCTGAATCTCTGAATGTACTTGCGCAGTGGCTCTCCTTCCTTCTGGGCGAGCAGATGAAGATCGCTTTCTTGGCCATGTGGTTTGTGGCCGCCTGTAAAGGCGCCGACAAACTGATGGCACAGATCAGCCCAGGAGGATATGGAGTTGTCCGGCAAGTGCATGAGCCAGGATCTGACATTGGGCTTGAGTACCAGCGGGAAGTAGTTGGCAAGGATCTTGTCGTCCCGTCCCCCGGCAGCCTGCACCGCGATGGTGTAGATGCTGAGAAACTCCGACGGATGCGTCTTGCCGTCGTACTTCTCTGGTACGTCTGGTTTGAAATTCTTTGTGCTGGGCCACTGGACTTGCCGCAGCTCACGGGTGAATGCAGGACAACCTACCGCGTACGGCAGATCGCCTGGTTCCCCTGGCGCATGCATGTCAACAGAGGGCCCAGCGCGCTTGTCGGATTGACGTCGCGCTTCTCTTCGGCGCTCGATGCGGGTTCGAGCGTCTTCTTGTTGTCGTTCATGGAGAACTTGGCGCTGGTCGCGACGAGCTCGTGGGTCCGACGACGCGGTGGAGCCGCTGTCGGGGTGGACCCGGCGAGTCGGCGACTTTGGCCTTCGTAGTGGAGAGTGCATGGAAGTCGCACCTCCCCCGGTCTTGTTGCCATCGGCTCGCGTCCGGCTGTCCTGCCGCGGCAGCGAGGTGCTTGGTTGCCGCGCAGTGTCGCCGTTGGCGAAGCCGATGAGGCTCTGGATAGTGGCCCTCCATTCGTCGGTCTTGTCCGCCGTCGGAGGATAATCCAGGAGTAGCTGGGCCCGCGCCAAGGCTTCCGCTGGCGTGGTGGGCGGCAGAGGTGAACGGTGCGAGGAGCGGGACATGCTCGGACTCCTAACCAAGTTAGAAGGAGCAGTGTCCCGTCCAGGCGACCGCACCTCACTGGGGCCAGCATGCTGGCGTGCATGCTGGTCTTGAACGCCACGCGAACCACCAGCTTGATCTTGGGCCAGCGGACGTATGGTGCTGCGAACGCTATGACGCTGCTGGTCCCGCCCTTCCTGAGATGGGCGCGGTGGGCGTATGGACGCCGAGGTCTGCGCGGCCTTGTCCTTGGACTTGGCAGCGCTGTGGGCACCCTCGTCGATGTCCATTCTTCCGCCGGCGTCCACTCCACCGTCCGCCTGCTCCGGAGGTGGTGGAAGCGACGCAGACGGGGCTGTTGCCCCCGAAGCCTTCTTCTTCGGTGGCATGTCGGTGAAGACGATGAAGATTTAGCTCGCGTGCACGCCGGATCGGGTTCGCACGATCTCGACGCCCCCTACCTGGCGCGCCAGAGATGTCGGGGATGCTGATTCCACCAACACCTATGGGGACAGGGCCCCTTTCGGTTCGGCGGGGGGCGGAGGTCGCACAAAGAGCGGATCGAGGCGGTACACGCGAGCGGTTTTTACCCAGCTTCGGGCCGCACGGATGCGTAAAACCCTACTGCTGCTTGTTTGTGTGTATTGAATTCTTGCTCAGGAGCGACGGACGCTGCCAGACTGAGCGTGAGAGTGTTCCTGGTGTTGAATGAGCCGAACTGGCCGAACTAGCTGAACCCCTTCTACGTTGCGCCTGGGCCTCCTTTTATACTCTCAAGGGGTCACCGACAGGGGGCAACGTAGACAAGAAGGGTAAAAATGGAAAAGGATGCGGTAGGTGCAGCTACCGCTACTGTGGATACAGTGCACCCTACCTAACTCTGACGGCAGGGGACAAGGGCATTAAATGCCTGTCTGAGTTGCTTAAACAGTGCAAAAAGTGACCGTTAGGAGCGCCACCGTTTGCCACGATGGCCTTCTCTTCATCTCCGCTTGCCACCTCGCACCCCTAGCTGCACAGCCTCCTGCCACGTGTGCTTGGGAGAGTCCTAGAGCGACACGTTAGCAGGTGTGCTGGAGCGCAGGCACGAAGTGGGGGTTTCCCGCGGCAAGCTCCTTGCCGCGGTCGTCGTCTTGTCGTGTTTGGGAGCTTGTCGCTCACCGGGCCTTGCCGGGACGCAGGGCGCGTCGCGGCAAGCTTTCTTGGTATGCCTTGAGTGGCCTTCCCGGCAAGCTCCTCTTGCCGGGGTCTTGTCTCTTCCCGGCAAGCTCCTCTTGCCGGGGCCTGGGTTGGCCTTCCCGGCAAGCTCCTCTTGCCGGGGCCTTGGTTGGCCTTCCCGGCAAGCTCCTCTTGCCGGGGCCTTGGTTTGAGTACTTTGTTCTTGAATGGTCTTCAAGGGAGCCACGGAGGGTCTTGGCGGTCACCCGGCAAGCCTTGCCGCGGGATGCTGCGACTGCCCGTGCACAAGTTCGGGGTACTAGGGTACCCCTACTCTAGTACACCGACACAACGCTATAAGAGGGGCTTAGCAAAAGCGGTAACTTAGCCAAACAACGGTTTGCTAGGAAGGTGGGTTAAAGGCTTGACATGGTAATATGGGAGGCATGATAAACAAGTGGTAGGTAGCGCGACATGGCAATAGAATGAACAACTAGCAAGCAAAGATAGAAGTGATATCGAGGGTAATGGTCATCTTGTCTGCAGAGTTCTCAGAGTTGTCGAAAGCTTGCTCCTCGTTAGTGTACTCAACAGGTACCTCGTTCACGAACTCGTCTCCCGGCTCTACCCAAAGCAAGAACACAAGCAACGGAACAACAATCAATCACGGCGCAATGCACAAGCAACATGATGCAAGACATGACATGGAATGCAAGGTATGATGTGCAATTCGTATGGGTACTCCGGAAGGAAAAGGATGATCAAGGCATCAACTTGGCAAACCAAGTATGCTGCTGGAAAGATGAGGTGATTTCGGTCGAAATCGATATAAGGATCACCGGAAATAGATGCATGGTTTGCAAATGACAAGCAAAACAAGAATGATGCAAATCTACGCTTAACAGCATCATAGCACTTAAGATGCAACAAGAAACTATGCTACAACACTCCAACATAGTAACAAAGCACATGGCATTAAAGTACATGTGAAGCTCTACAAATCATGAACATTGAGCTCCTGCTAGAACTCACTAGAACAAGCTTAAAATGGCATGGCAAAAATGCAAATGATAATAGCTTCACAGACTTGGAGAAAATACTAAACATGTCAAAAAAAGCATCAGGTAGCAATGTTTAGAGCTAGCAAACAACATGCTACAGGAACATATCATGGCAAACAAAGGCATGGCATGCTAGTACTAAAGGCATAGAGCAAAACTTCCTTACTGAACTTTAACCAAAGATGCATGGACAAGATGGTAGCATCAATGCAAACATGGCGAATGGTATGATCAGTTTCAGACTTGGAAGAAAAACAAAGCATGGCAGAAATAGATTCATGATGGCAACTTTGCAAGCTCATGCCACTCACCACAAAGCATTTCATTGTATAACAAGGTAACCAACAGTAAGTAGACATATTCATGAAGCTAAGCATGGCAAGAGCAAGTTCATAGGGTACTTGTATCACTAGCAAAACACATGGCAAAACTGAACCTCATGTTACCAATCTGCTAGCAACAATATTTAGCAAAAGTAGAGCATGGTAATGACAAGCTATAGTACTCCATAATTGCAACCAGAGGCATAAATGGATAGAGCATAATCATATCTTCAAAACAGTCTTACTGAACTACCTCAAAATGTGCATGGATCTACTGGTAGCAACAAGTTTACATAGCATCAAAATATAACAGAAAAAAGACTTAGCAAAATCACAAAGTGTCTGAAATCAGCAAGATCACAGCATAGCTAACTTTGCATGCTTGTGCTAGTCACCACAGAGCTCATAAAACTACAAGGCTTGCACCACTGTAAATATGGCATGATGGATCTGATAAAACATGTAGACATCATGCTCATAGCATGCACACACAAAATGCAACGAAAATGACAAATCAGCAAGTTATGTTGAATTCCAGCAGACAACATCATATAACACTTTTGCAACGAATGTTAGGGCATCAATATGGACATTAACATGCATGAAAATGACACTAACATGAATAGCATCACGAGATGAACATTTTAATATATCATATGCACAAAACGGAGCTATGAGCATGGAGATATGGCATGATGAACATGGGCACATGATGTAAGATTTTCAGGACTTGGAATTATATTCGACCTCCAGATCTAGGGTTTCAGCACGGAAACCGAGGTGGGGCCGGAGCAGCTCGCCGAAGTTGCAGGGGAGGCGGCGACCGGAGCTCGTAGAGGCCGCCAGCGAGGTGGAGGTCATCGGATCTGGTGTCGGGCGGCGCGGATCTGGTGGTGGCGCGGCAGATCTAGTCGGCCGGCGATCGTGGAGGAAGGCGGCGAGGCACGGACTTGGCGGCGGCGTCTCGCGGCGGACGGTGGCGGAGACGGCGAAGGATGGCGGCACCGGCGGGAAGGGAGCGGGCGGCGGCAAAACCGGGCGGGGGCGCGGGCCAAGCGGGCCGGAGGAGGCGGCTGCGGGCCTCGCCGGGCCACGGCGGCGGTGGGAGCGAGGCGAAACGTGTCGACTCGTGAGTGGTGCGGGGCGCGGCGGCGGACGCCTCCGGCGCCGTCCAGACGTGTCCGACGCGGAGAGGGGAGGTGGCTAGGGTTTGGATCCGAGATTTTGGACGGGGAAGGCATATTTATAGGTAGGGGGGCTAGGAGTGTCTAAATGAGGTGCGGTTTTCGCCCACACGATCGTGATCCAACAACGGAGAGCATGGAGGGGGTTTAGATAGGTTAGTGGGCTGTTTTGGAGGGTTGTTGGGCTGCAACAAGAGAGGGGCTTTTACGGTTACCCGGTTAACCGTTGGGGCATCAAATGACCTCCAAATGGAATGAAATTTGAAAGGCGGCCTACGGGTGACGTACCAAGGCCACTCGACAAATCTCGGCCCATTCCGAGAATGTTTTTCTCCAGCGGGTGCAACGGGTGCATGTGGGAGTGTCGGATCGCGAAACGGACAACGGGGAAAATGACCAGATGCATGAGACGAACTCGAATACAAAAGAGATGCACATGATGCCATGAAATGAGATGCATGACATGAACAAAATGCAAAAGGAAAGACAAAAACCCAACCACAGAGGGAATATCATATCACATAGCCGAAAATGGCAAGAGTTGGAGTTACAAATATGGAAAGTTACATCCGAGGCGTTACATTGAGATCATCATCCCCATCACCATGAACACCGCCCATGTGCTCCTAGAGGTGGGCGCGGTGGTGGTGCTCTAGCTCCTCATCATGCTCATGCTCGTAGCTCCCGTCCTCTGAGCTCCCATAATCGCTGCACTTGCCGGCTCCATTCATCCGCAACATCATGTACACCCTCTCCTGCATCTATCCAAAAGGGATGTTATATGTTGGTCGCACCCTAAAAAAAATTAGAACATCGAGATATCAGTCGCGCACCTCGGAACCCTAGGGATGGGGACGGGACAGCCAGGGCCGCGAGATCTAGCCAACTTGATGCTCCTGGATTTCGGCATGGACCTGGCTAAGGACCGTAAACGAGTGCCGCGCCACGCATCGCCGTCGGCCTCGACCGTCACAGCGGCTTCCTGCGGAAGCGTCGGCCGACGGGTGCTGATTCTGGTTGGGGTTGCGGTCGGCGCCGGGCCTCTCGCCGCTTGTAACGCCCTTGATGCGGCTATATCTCCTACGTGTCGAAGCACGACTTAGAGGCATAACCGCATTGAAAGCAATGTCGCAAGTGAGGTAATCTTCACAACAACCCATGTAAATAAATAAAGGGGAAAGGTACATAGTTGGCTTACACTCGCCACGTCACACAAATACATAAATAAGTCATTACATTCATCCAATACACTCAGGGTCCGACTACGGTACCAAAATAAAGATCAACCCCCAAATGCGACAAATCCCCGATTGCCCCAACTGGGCACCACTACTGATCATCTGGGAAAGACACATAATAACAAAGAGAGTCTTCATCGAACTCCCACTTGAGCTCGGTCATATCATCTGGAGCGACATCATCGGCCCCTGCATCTGGTTTTGGAAGTAATCTGTGAGTCACGGGGACTCAGCAATCTCACACCCTCGCGATCAATACTATTTAAGCTTATAGGTAAGGTAAGGTATGATGTGAGCTGCAGCAAGCGACTAGCATATATGGTGGCTAACAAGCGCAAATGAGAGCAAGAAGAGAAGGAAAAAGCACGGTCGAACAACTATGATCAAGAAGTGATCCTAGAACAACCTACGTCAAGCATTACTCCAACACCGTGTTCACTTCCCGGACTCCGTCGAGAAGAGACCATCACGGTTACACACGCGGTGGATGCATTTTAATTAAGTTAAGTTTCATGTTATCTACAACCTGACATTAACAAATTCCCATCTTCCCATAACCGCGGGCACGGCTTTTGAAAGTTCAAATCCCTGCAGGGGAGTCCCAACTTAGCCCATCACAAGCTCTCACGGTCAACGAAGGATATACCTTCTCCCAAGACAAACCGATCAGACTCGGCATCCCGGTTACAAGACATCCTCGACAATGGTAAAACAAGTCCAGCAACACCGCCCGAATGTGCCGACAAATCCCGATAGGAGCTGCACATATCTCGTTCTCAGGGCACACTCGGATGAGACTAGCTACGAGTAAAACCAACCCTCAAGTTTCCCCGAGGTGGCCCCGCAGGCAGCTCAGTCGGACCAACACTCAGAGGAGGACTGGCCCAGGGGTGTTTAAATAAAGATGACCCTCGGGCTCCGGAAACCCAAGCGAAAAAGAGGCTAGGTGGTGAATGGTAAAACCAAGGTTGGGCATTGCTGGAGGAGTTTTATTCAAGGCGAAATGTCAAGGGGTTCCCATTATAACCCAACCGTGTAAGGAACGCAAAATCCGGGAACATAACACCGATATGACGGAAACTAGGGCGGCAAGAGTGGAACAAAACACCAGGCATAAGGCCGAGCCTTCCACCCTTTACCAAGTATATAGGTGCATTAAGATAAACAAGATAATATTATGATATCCCAACAAATAAACATGTTCCAACAAGGAACGATCTCCAATCTTCACCTGCAACTAGCAACGCTATAAGAGGGGCTGAGCAAAGCGGTAACATAGCCAAACAACGGTTTGCTAGGACATGGTGGGTTAGAGGTTTGACATGGCAATTTGGGAGGCATGATAAGCAAGTGGTAGGTATCATAGCATAGGAATAGCAAAAAGCGAGCATCTAGCAAGCAAAGATAGAAGTGATTTCGAGGGTATGGTCATCTTGCCTGCAAAGTTTTCAGAGTTGCCTTGATCCTCGTAAGCAAACTCAACGGGCTCCTCGTTCACGAACGCATCTCCCGGATCTACCCAAACAAGAACAACAAGCAAAAGGAGCACAATCAACCACGTGCAATGCTCAAGCAACATGATGCCAACATGGTATGATATGCGGGATGCGGTATGTGATGCATATGCAAGATTTGCAAAGGAATTATTGAACCTGGCCTCAACATGGAAATCCAAGAGTGCCACTGGAAAGGTAAGATGATTTCGGTTGAAATCGATATAAAGATCACCGGAATCGGATGCACGGTTTGGAAACGGCAAGCAGAACAAATATGGCACCCTGCGATAATCAGCAAGTGACCATCTAAATGCATCAAGATAAATATGCTACAGCACTCAAACATGATAACAAAATACATGGCAGGGATCCACTCATGATGCTTGACAAAAGATGAACACTGAGCTACGGCTAATTCATCCATTAATAGGTTCAAACAAGCATGGCAAAAGTGCAAAAGATTACTGATTTCAGACTTAGTGAAATTAACAACAAATCAGGAATTTATCATCAGGAAGCAATCTTTAGAGCACGAAAACTACAAGTTACAGGAACATATAATGGCAAAGCAAGGCATGGCATGAAGCTACTCTAAGCATATAACAAAAGTCCTTGAGTGACCTTGAGCCAAAAGGGATCAGAAAATACAATTGCAAGCATGTGAACATAGCAAGAACATAAACAGATTCAGACTTGGTGAAAAACTGGAGCATGAAAAACAGATTAACAAGTAGGCATGTTTACAAGCTCGATGCACTCACTACAGAGCATGGCATGACAAACTAAGCATACACCCATCAAGAAGACATGGCATAGAAGCTAGACATGGCAAGAACAACATCATAGAATGCACGGATCAATAACAACAAGCTGGGCAAAATCGCTAAATAGGTTAACAATCTGCCAGGAACATTTTATAGCAAAAGTAGAGCTCGATTGACTCAAGCTAGGGTTCTCCATAATTGCAAACAAAGACATGGATGAATAGAGCACAACAATATTAACAAAACATCCTTACTGATCATCCTCAAAAGAGGCATGGATCACTAGGAAATAACATGAACATATGGCATAAAAACAATATCAG
This sequence comes from Triticum aestivum, assembly GCF_018294505.1. Classification (NCBI taxonomy): domain Eukaryota; kingdom Viridiplantae; phylum Streptophyta; class Magnoliopsida; order Poales; family Poaceae; genus Triticum; species Triticum aestivum. Next base: position 678,074,883 of record NC_057800.1, on the reverse strand, counting down.
GACAAGGACTTAGTGAAATTCTAAGTCCCTGAAATCAGCATCATTGAGTAGGCTACTTTGCATGCTTGTGCTAGTCACCACAAAGATCACAAAAATACATGGTGACACCCCTGTAAAGATGGCATGGCATTCTACAAAACACATGTAGAGCTCAGGATCATAGCATGCACACATTAATCATAGCAAAAATGACAAAAGGCCATTTGCTAAAACAGATCTGAAATATTCCTCACATAGCCCTCTTCCAACAGCATTTTGGGTATCAAGATGAAATGATGTACTCATCGAGACGAACATTTTGATATGCTACACGCACGAATCGGAGCTACGGATGCAGAGTTATGGCATGTCAAACTATGCAAAAAAATAATAGGAGGAGAGGGAAAAGTCAACCCTCAAGAACAGATCTAGGGTTCCTGTAGCTTCACGCAATCCGAGGTTCGCCAGCGAGGTTGCAGCGGCTCCGGCGAGGAAGGAGATGCGACGGGGAGGCGAGGGAGAGGCTGATCCAGCCTCTCCTCACCGAATTCGGGCGGCGGCGCTGACGAGGGCGGTGCGCGGCGGGGAGGGCCGGCCGGTGGTGCGGCGAGCTACGCAGGGCGGCGTGGCGAGCTCCGGCCACCGGAGCTGGGCGGCGCGGCGGAGGAACAGGCGCGGGCGGCGGCGCGGGGTCGGGGATGAAGGGGCGCGGCGCGGGCGCCTCTGGCCCGGGCGCGGCGCGGGCGGGCCGGCGACGGCGGGAGGCGGCAAAGTGGGGCTCGTGCACCATGTGGCGGCTCGGGACCGGCGGCACGATTGTATCTGGCGCGTCCGGACGTGTCCGGCGCGCTGAGGACGAATGGACTAGGGTTAGGGTAGGATTTGACCCGGAATTTTCGGGGGAGATCTAGTTTTATAGGTATAGGAGCTAGGAAGCTCCAAATGAGGTGCGGTTTGTAGCCACGCGATCGTGATCGAACGCTCTAGATGATAGAAGGGGTTTTGCTGGGTTTTGGGCCACTTTGGAGAGGTGTTGGGCTGCAACACACATGAGGCCTTTTCGGTCCCTCGGTTAACCGTTATAGTATCAAACAAAGTCCAAATGGCACGAAACTTGACAGGCGGTCTACCGATAGTAAACCAAGGCCGCATGACAAGTCTCGGTCCAATCCGAAAACGTTTAACACCCACACACGAAAAGAGGTAGAAAGGGACACCGGAGGACATAGGAGCGCCGGAATGCAAAACGGACAACGGGGAAAAAGCTCGGATGCATGAGACGAACACGTATGCAAATGTAATGCACATGATGACATGATATGAGATGCATGACAAAGACAAAACACACGTAGACAAAACCCCAACAACGAGGAAATAAAATAACTCAGTGCCGGAAACGGCAAGAGTTGGAGTACAAATAAGGTAAATTACAGCTGGGGTGTTACACCGCTGCTACTCCCTTTTGAATCCTCCTTGGGCGTGATAGTGCGGTGCGGGGTGAAAGGGATCTGGTATATATATACTCCCTCCGTTTCTAAATATAGGTGTGTCAGATCAGAGTTCTAGAAACCTAGTAATTCATTTCTTATCATCATCTGGTTTGATCGATAAGGCTAAATAGACGCATAGAATTTTCACAGGTGCAACAAAATTTTGATAAGTTAACATGTTAAAAGGGTCTATCAAAGCCAAATGTCTTGAGTGCCAGTAAGACAAAATGATTTACCTGAAAGCTAAGCCAAGAGAAGTGTCTAGATCAATTTGTCCATTCCAAGAAACACCAAAGCGACATGCTTGGCTGCAACCATAAAGAAACCATGAAATATCATATTTAACTAGTCCAACAGGTATGTCCATGGAGTTGAGTACATTTTTCTCTGCAAAAGAACAATTTAAGCTAGGTATATTTCATTGTTCAAAACCCAGCGTTTACCCTTAAACAAGGATGCTGCTACATAACACAACATGGAGGTATACATGGGGAGTATACTACAGGTCACCAGCACAACCTGGGTACATATGGTACACCCTTTTTATTTTTTACGTGTGGAACCACCACTGTACTTCCTAAGACCAGCAGTGCCCAAAGCCCGGCCCACCGCAAGCCATCCCGATGAGTTTGTTTGTCCCTCGAGCCCCGTCGCCTGGGCAACATCCCCTCCGACAAGCTGCCACGCTGGTCTCCTACAGGCCGTGTGTGTCGTCTCATCTCCACGGCCTACCCATTCGATCTTATGCCTACAGCTTCCAAATCCTCCCCGCTGCCACCACTGTCCTGGATTAATGTTCCATTACACTGTGCCGTGTTAAGAAAATCTTTGGAATGGATGCTCATTAATTGGGAGCACTTACTATTGGCCAGCTATGGAAGGAGAGGGATAGAGATAGACGATCGAGGAGCATTACCGTCTTCGTGCTCCACAAAAGGAAGGTGGGCGGGGAGGAAAGGACAGAAGTCAGAAGCATATGTGGCATCATCAGACTGGAACTACTTGGAGAAGTTCCGTTGTAGTTGAGGCTGGATCCAATTCATAGCATACCTTCGGGGAGTTCTGGATATGAAATGGCACCTGGTGCGAAAACCGCATCATTTACTCCGTCAGAATCCTCCTGCTCTTTGCTGGGTCAGAAAGTGGCTTCAACACAGACACAAAACCAGGAATTTTCACAACAATTAAAAGTGGCTTGAACACAGACACAAAACCAGGAACTTTCACAAAAATTACTCAGATCCACCCATTGGAGCCAGCAAAAATTGCAAAGATATACCGATTGATACCAATTAATAGGGACCATAGAAGTTACAAAGATCGATCCATAACTTCATATACTGGCCGGATGCAGCCAGATGGGCGTCCGGTAGCCATTAAGGAGCTAGAGGTTGAGGATGGCACATGATGGGCGTCCGGTCGACTCATTGGATGGGTCCTCCACGTACTGGCCGACATCTCTATCTCTCTCTCTCTAAAAAGTAAAAACATGCGTAGCCATGAGACTCTCCCGCGGAAGCGTTTGGCGGCGAGTGCTACATTACCTCTGCTTGCTTGGCCATGCATTGACAAGCGGGGTTGGATCCTTGGAGGCGGCGTGCGTACGTGCAGTGCATGAATGCATGCAGCTATAGGTTGAGGAGGCCAGCTGCGTCCAGATCTATAATGATAGAAAAACATTATTGCATGTTTTATTTACAAAGTAACCTATTATCAATCGAAATGCGGCCAGAGTAACCTGCAAAACACCCAGGTGCCTACTGAAATATGCCCGAAGTAACCAAAAACCTAAGCAGAAGAACTACCCCCGAAGCAAATCAACATTACAAAAGATTTTATCAGCCGCAACAATAGCATGCAGCGGCGGACAAACAAGATGCTTTATCTGAAAGCTCGTGAATCATGACGAGATGATGATCACCAACTTGTCCATTTGAAAAACATGGCAGCAACAACCTGTAGAACACATACAGGATTACCCGCTAAGAGGACACCATAAAGAAACAAGGTTACAACCAACTCAGCAGGAGATAACAGCATCAGTACATAAATGTAGAATGTGATAAGGCAGGAATAAACATTGATTTCTTGTACACAACACTACATAAGTTGCATGCTCATCCATTTGCATATTTCTACTTCTCTATACTATATGTGAAATAATATAAAATGGGACTTCCATATATGGTATATTCAAGTCTCATCAGACATCACAATTATTATGCCCTAATTTTCAGCATTAACTGGGTGTTAGAACCTTAACTTTGAGCATTAGTATGAATTCAAACACACATGTTAGCAACATCAGAAGCTTTCAATTTAACTTCAATTTGAATAAAAATCTGCTCACACAAAAGTATCACGATACATCAATCATTAAAGTGAAAAGTAAACGGTCATGACATGTAAATAATTGCACACACGACATCATACTCTAAATACTCACCATATATGTATGCTGCTAAAACATCTATGGACATATTACATTAAGCACTTTCAATGCAATTTTTAGAAATACCCATTTTTACATACACTGTTGGAGGTGCAGAAATTCTACAAGAAATACCAATAGCCCAGTATATAAAAACACTAAACAAACATACAATCGCCAAACCTGAGTTCTAGAGACCAAAGACATCTAAAAATACAAATACTAAAATATGTATAAAAAAAAGTGGTGCACTGGTACAAAGGAACCCTACATTTTCTATGCTGGTGACTAGATTAATAAGCATAGACGTGAGGTTGTATAGTAGAGGTACAAAGGAACCCTACATTTCCGTGGCGCAGGTGTGATTGCCTGATATGCTTCATACCATGAAAACATAGGCAATCCTCATCTATGGGGAACTATATGTTCTAACAATAACTAGGTTGAAAGTGGCATTGTACCTTATTTATTTGACGCCACTGAATAATGCAGTCAGGATGGTATGAATGCTTGCAGGGAAGTGCAACGAAGGATTCACCTTTCTCAAATTCCCTGCGACAAATTACACATCTACCAACAATAATTACACGTTAGCATGCCACTTTAATAATATATATTATTGTAAGGCTATGAAACTTAAAAGTACTTGAACGTACTGTTTTGTCTTGCCATCTTGCATATCTTTTGTGTTGTAAGTTACTGAAGCTAAGGAAGAAAGTGTATCAGCAGAGATACCTCTACTTTCTGTACTAACCACTTAACCCAATGCAACTAATTCTAGAAATCATGACTAGAAGTCTAGAACCATTAGCATTACATCTTGGAACTTCAGATGTAAGCCCGCGCACCAAAGGGAATAAAGCAAAAATAACTTGCCTCATAAGAGTACTCATCTGGATAAACCTTGCCATGAATCCTATATTTCTTCATTAACATGCCGATTTGTAAATGTCAGGTACTCTCACAAATTTGGCTGGTTAGTAAGCAAAAACATGATACCACAATTTGGACAAAGATGAAGTTCTCCATGCATAAATTAGACGAATTGGAGGTGCATGCCACAATCCCAGAAGAAAACATGGCAGGAGGTAAATGTTACCACTTATAGCATATTATCTACATCATAAGTTGCTTTTGGCTTTGATTGCTATATCAAAGAATAATTTAGCTCTACCAAGGAATTGTGCCATTGCTTCAATTAAAATTAATATGTACTCGTACTACACTATATGTCACACGCATTAACAAAATAAGCATTGTTGTCGGTCCAAGGTCATTTAATCAAAACTTGAGTGCTCCCAACTTCCAACTTCAAATACAAAAAATAAATCCATCCAAGAAAAGGAAACATAAATCACTACCTGAGCATCGTTTTATGTGATAATACACATGCTCCTCTGCCCGCCCTACAAAGCAGAAGTAAGGCAGCACAACAGCAACCCACGCGAAATGTGAAATGAGCTGAAAAACAAAACATACTCACAATCGTTTATCCCAGCGAGGGGCATAAGCCATGTGACAACCTGTACTCTGCAGGGTCTAGTGCTGGCTCCACGTCCTGCACCTCGTCATCCTAATCGAACTCCTCCTCTCCAAAGCCTCGGAGAGCTCGTCCTCGCCTTCATCCTTGCAGGTAGCCCTCACCCTCAGCCTTGAGATTATCATCCCCATCACCATGGACGCCACCCAGGTGCTCCTGGAGGTGGACGCGGTGGTGGTGCTCCAGCTCCTCCTCATGCTCATGCTCGTAGCTCCCGTCCTCTGAGCTCCCATAATCGCTGCACTCGCCGACTCCATTCATCCGCAACATCATGTACATCCTCTCCTGCATCTATCCAAAAGGGATGTTCTATGTTGGTCGCACCCTAAAAAATTAGAACATCGGGATATCAGTCGCGCACCTCGGAACCTTAGGGATGGGGACAGGACAGCCAGGGCCGCGAGATCTAGCCAACTTGCCTGCTCCTGGATTTCGGTGTTGACCTGGCTGAGGGCCGTAAACGAGTGCCGCGCCGCGCATCGTCATCGGCCTCGGATGTCGCAGCCAGTGGTGGAGCTTTGTGGAGGGCAACCTGGGCCATCGCCCCCCCCCCCAGCCCATGAGAAAGTTAGCAAATATCCCCTAGTATTCAGCCCATATGTCCAGTTAAAATCAGCCTAAAAGCATATTTCTTGCCCCTCCAGCCCATTTGCCCATGCACAAATTCAGCCCAAGCTCAGCCACTGGTCGAAGCAGCTTCCTCCGGAAGCGTCGGCCGGCAGGTGCTGATTCGGGCTAGGGTTGCGTTCGACGCAGGGCCTCTCGCCGCCGCTGCTCCCTTTTGAATCCTCCTTGGGCGCGATAGTGAAGTGCGGGACGAAAGGGATCTTGTATATATATACTCCCTCTGTTTCTAAATATAGGTGTGTCAGATTAGATTTCTAGAAACCTAGTAATTCATTTCTTATCATCATCTGGTTTGATCAATAAGGCTAAATAGACGCATAGAATTTTCACAAGTGCAACAAAATTTTGATAAGGTAACATGTTAAAAAGGTCTAACAAAGCCAAATGTCTTGAGTGCCAGTAAGACAAAATGATTTACCTGAAAGTTGGGCCAAGAGAAGTGTCTAGATCAATTTGTCCATTCCAAGAAACACTATAGCGATCAATTTGTCCATTCCAAGGAACACTATAGCGACATGCTTGGCTGCAACCATAAAGAAACCATGAAATATCATATTTAACTAGTCCAACAGGCATGTTCAGGGAGTTGAGGACATTTTTCTCTGCAAAAGAACAATTTGACCCAGGTATATTTCATTGTTCAAAAACTCAGCGTTTACCCTTAAACAAGGATGCTGCTACATAACACAACAAGGGGGTATACATGGGGAGTATACTACAGGTCACAAGCACAACCTGGGTACATATGGTACACCCCTTTTATTTTTTGCGCGTGGAACCACCATTGTACTTCCTAAGACCAGTAGTGCCCAAAGCCCGGCCCACCGCAAGCCATCCCGATGAGTTTGTTTGTCCCTCGAGTCCCATCGCCTGGGCAACATCCCCTCCGACAAGCTGCCACGCTGGTCTCCTACAGGTCGTGTGTGTCGTATCATCTCCGCGGCCTACCCATTCGATCTTATGCCTACAGCTTCGAGATCCTCCCCGCGACCACAACTGTCCTGGATTAATGTTCCACTACACCGTGCTGTGTTAAGCAAATCTTTGGAATGGATGCTCATTAATTGGGAGCACTTACTGTTGGCCAGCTATTGAAGGAGATGGATAGAGATAGACGACCGAGGAGCGTTACCGTCTTCGTGCTCCACAAAATAAAGGTGGGCAGGGAGGAACGGACAGAAGTCAGAGCAAGCATATGTGGCATCATCAAACTGGAACTACTTGGAGAAGTTCCTTTGTAGTTGAGGCTGGATCCAATTCATAGCAACCTTGGAGGAGTTCTGGATATGAAATGGCACCTGGTGTGAAAAACACATCATTTACTCTGTCGGAATCCTCCTGCTCTTTGATGGGTCAGAAAGTGGCTTCAACACAGACACAATACCAGGAATTTTCACAGCAATTAAAAGTGGCTTGAACACAGACACAAAATCAGGAACTTTCACAAATTTGAGGGGTGCAGCGGGTGCATGTGGGAGTGTCAGATTGCGAAACGAACAACGGGGAAATGACTGGATGCATGAGACGAACACGAATACAAAAGAGATGCACATGATGCCATGAGATGAGATGCATGACATGAACAAAATGCAAAAGGATGGACAAAAACCCAACTACAGAGGGAATATCATATCACATAGCCAGAAATGGCAAGAGTTGGAGTTACAAATATGGAAAATTACATCTGAGGCGTTACATTGAGATCATCATCCCCATAACCATGGATGCCACCCGGGTGCTCCTGGAGGTGGGCGTGGTGGTGGTGCTCTAGCTCCTCCTCATGCTCATGCTCGTAGCTCCCGTCCTCTGAGCTCCCATAATCGCTGCACTCGCCGGCTCCATTCATCTGCAACATCATGTACGCCCTCTCCTGCATCTATCCAAAAGGGATGTTCTATGTTGGTCGCACCCTAAAAAATTAGAACATCGGGATATCAGTCGCGCACCTCGGAACCTTAGGGATGGGGACAGGACAGCCAGGGCCGCGAGATCTAGCCAACTTGTCTGCTCCTGGATTTCGGCGTGGACCTGGCTGAGGGCCGTAAACGAGTTCCGAGTTGCGCGTTGCCGTCGGCCTCGACCGTCACAGCGGCTTCCCCCGGAAGCGTCGGCCGGCGGGTGCTGATTCAGGTTGGGGTTGCGGTCGGCGCCGGGCCTCTCGCCGCCCCTGCTCCCTTTTGAATCCTCCTTGGGCGTGATAGCGCGGTGCGGGGTGAAAGGGATCTGGTATATATATACTTCCTCCGTTTCTAAATATAGATGTGTCAGATCGGAGTTCTAGAAACCTAGTAATTCATTTCTTATCATCATCTGGTTTGATCAATAAGGCTAAATAGACGCATAGAATTTTCACAGGTGCAACAAAATTTTGATAAGTTAACATGTTATAAAAAGGTCTAACAAAGCCAAATGTCTTGAGTACCAGTAAAAGAAAATGATTTACCTGAAAGCTGAGCCAAGAGAAGTGTCTAGATCAATTTGTCCATTCCAAGAAACACCATAGCGACATGCTTTGCTGCAACCATAAAGAAACCATGAAATATCATATTTAACTAGTCCAACAGGCATGTCCATGGAGTAGAGTACATTTTTCTCTACAAAAGAACAATTTAACCTAGGTATATTTCATTGTTCAAAAACCCAGCGTTTACCTTTAAATAAAGGATGCTGCTACATAACACAACATGGACGTATACATGGGGAGTATACTACAGGTCACCAGCACAACCTGGGTACATATGGTACACCCTTTTTATTTTTTGCGTGTGGAACCACCACTGTACTTCCTAAGACAAGTAGTGCCCAAAGCCCGGCCCACCGCAAGCCATCCCGATGAGTTTGTTTGTCCCTCGAGCCCCGTCGCCTGGGAAACATCCCCTCCGACAAGCTGCCACGCTGGTCTCCTACAGGCCGTGTGTGACGCCTCATCTCCGCGGCCTACCCATTCGATCTTATGCCCACAGCTTCCAAATCCTCCATGCGTCTACCACTGTCCTGGATTAATATTCCATTGCACCGTGCCGTGTTAAGAAAATCTTTGGAATGGATGCTCATTAATTAGGAGCACTTACTGTTGGCCAACTATGGAAGGAGAGGGATAGAGATAGACGGTCAAGGAGGGTTACAGTCTTCGTGCTCCACAAAAGAAAGGTGGGCGGGGAGGAAAGGACAAAAGTTAGAAGCATATGTGGCATCATCAAACTGGAACTACTTGGAGAAGTTCCGTTGTAGTTGAGGCTGGATCCAATTCATAGCATACCTTGGGGGAGTTCTGGATATGAAATGGCACCTGGTGCGAAAACTGCATCATTTACTCCATCGGAATCCTCCTGCTCTTTGATGGGTCAGAAAGTGGCTTCAACACAGACACAAAACCAGGAATTTTCACAACAATTAAAAGTGGCTTGAACACGGACACAAAACTAGGAACTTTCACAAAAATTACTCAGATCTACCCATTGGAGCGAGCAAAAATTGCAAAGATATACCGATTGATACCAATTAATAGGGACCATAGAAGTTACAAAGATCGATCGGTAACTTCATATACTGGTCGGATGCAGCCAGATGGGCGTCCGGTAGCCATTAAGGAGCTAGAGGTTGAGGACGCCACATGATGGGCGTACGGTCGACTCATTGGATGGGTCCTCCACATACTGGTCGGCATCTCTCTCTCTCTCTCTCTCTCTCTCTCTCTCTAAAAAGTAAAAACCTGCGTGGCCATGAGACTCTCCTGCGGAAGCGTTTGGCGGCGAGTGCTACATTACCTCTGCTTGCTTGGCCATGCATTGATGAGCGAGGTTGGAGCCTTGGAGGTGGCGTGCGTACGTGCAGTGCATGAATGCATGCAGCTACAGGTTCAGGAGGCCAGCTGCGTCTAGATCTATAACGATAGAAAAACTTTATTGCATGTTTTATTTACAAAGTAACCTATTATCAATCAAAATGTGGCCAGAGTAACCTGCAAAACACCCAGGTGCCTACTGAAATATGCCTGAAGTAACAAGAATCCTAAGCAGAAGAACTACCCCTGAAGCAAATCAACATCACAAAAGATTTTATCAGGCGCAACAATGGCATGCAGCGGCAGACAAACAAGATGCTTTACCTGAAAGCTCGTGAATCATGACGAGATGATGATCACCAACTTGTCCATTTGAAAAACATGGCAGCAACAACCTGTAGAACACACACGGGATTACCCGCTAAGAGGACACCATAAAGAAACAAGGTTACAACCAACTCAGCAGGAGATAACAGCATCGGTATATAAAGGTAGAATGTGATAAGGCAGGAATAAACGTTGATTTCTTGTACACAACACTACATAAGTTGCATGCTCATCCATTTGCATATTTCTACTTCTCTATACTATATGTGAAATAATATAAAATGGGACTTCCATATATGGTATATTCAAGTCTCATCAGACATCACAATTATTATGCCCTAATTTTCAGCATTAACTGGGTGTTAGAACCTTAACTTTGAGCATTAGTATGAATTAAAACACACATGTTAGCAACATCAGAAGCTTTCAATTTAACTTGAATTTGAATAAAAATCTGCTCACACAAAAGTATCATGATACATCAATCATTAAAGTGAAAAGTAAACGGTCATGACATGTAAATAATTGCACACAAGACATCACACTCTAAATACTCACCATATATGTATGCTGCTAAAACATCTATGGACATATTACATTAAGCACTTTCAATGCAATTTTTAGAAATACCCATTTTTACATGCACTGTTGGAGGTGCAGAAATTCTACAAGGAATACCAATAGCCCAGTATATAAAAACACTAAACAAATATACAATCGCCAAACCTGAGTTCTAGAGACCAAAGACATCTAAAAATACAAATACTAAAATATGTAAAAAAAAGTGGTGCACCGGTACAAAGGAACCCTACATTTTCTATGCTGGTGACTAGATTAATAAGCATAGACGTGAGGTTGTATAGTAGAGGTACAAAGGAATCCTACATTTCCATGGCGCAGGTGTGATTGCCTGATATGCTTCATACCATGAAAACATAGGCAATCCTCATCTATGGGGAACTATATGTTCTAACAATAACTAGGTTGAAAGCGGCATTATACCTTATTTATTTGACGTCACTGAATAATGCACTCAGGATGGTATGAATGCTTGCAGGGAAGTGCAACCAAGGATTCACCTTTCTCAAATTCCCTACGACAAATTACACATCTACCAACAATAATTACACGTTAGCATGCCACTTTAATAATATATATTATTGTAAGGCTATGAAACGTAAAAGTACTTGAACATAATGTTCTGTCTTGCCATCTTGCATATCTTTTGTGTTGTAAGTTACTGAAGCTAAGGAAGAAAGTGTATCAGCAGAGATACCTCTACTTTCTGTACTAACCACTTAACCCAATGCAACTAATTCTAGAAATCATGACTAGAAGTCTAGAACCATTAGCATTACATTTTGGAACTTCAGATGTAAGCCCGCGCACCAAAGGGAATAAAGCAAAAATAACTTGCCTCATAAGAGTACTCATCTGGATAAACCTTGCCATGAATCCTGTATTTCTTCATTAACATGCCGATTTGTAAATGCCAGGTACTCTGTCAAATTTGGCTGGTTAGTAAGAAAAAACATGATACCACAATTTGAACAAAGATAAAGTTCTCCATGCATAAATTAGACGAATTGGAGGTGCATGCCACAATCCCCGGAGAAAGCATGGGAGGAGGTAAATGTTACCACTTATAGCATATTATCTACTCCCTCCGTTCCGAATTACTTGTCACATGTATGGATGTATCTAGATGTATTTTAATTGTAGATACATCCATTTCTAAGACGAGTAATTTGGAACGGAGGGAGTACATCATAAGTTGCTTTTGGCTTTGATTGCTATATCAGAGAATAATTTAGCTCTACCAAGGAATTGTGCCACTGCTTCAATTAAAATAAATATTTACTCGTACTACACTATATGTCACACGCATTAACAAAATAAGCATTGTTGTTGGTCCAAGGTCATTTAATCAAAACTTGAGTGCTCCCAACTTCCAACTTCAAATACAAAAAATAAATCCATCCAAGAAAAGGAAACATAAATCACTACCTGTGCAGCGTTTATGTGATAATCAACATGCTCCTCTGCCCGCCCTACAAAGCACAAGTAAGGCGGCACAACAGCAACCCACGCGAAATGTGAAATGAGCTGAAAAACAAAGCATACTCACAATCGTTGATCCCAGCGAGGGGCATAAGCCATGTGACAACCTGTACTCTGCAGGGTCTAGTGCTGGCTCCACGTCCTGCACCTCGTCATCCTAATCGAACTCCTCCTCTCCAAAGCCTCGGAGAGCTCGTCCTCGCCTTCATCCTTGCAGGTAGCCCTCACCCTCAGCCTTGAGATCATCATCCCCATCACCATGGACGCCACCTGGGTGCTCCTGGAGGTGGACGCGATGGTGGTGCTCCAGCTCCTCCTCATGCTCATGCTCGTAGCTCCCGTCCTTTGAGCTCCCATAATCGCTGCACTCGCCAACTCCATTCATCCGCAACATCATGTACGTCCTCTCCTGCATCTATCCAAAAGGGATGTTATATGTTGGTCGCACCCTCAAAAAAATTAGAACATCGGGATATCAGTCGCGCACCTCGAAACCCTAGGGACGGGGACGGGACAGCCAGGGCCGCGAGATCTAGCCAACTTGCCCGCTCCTGGATTTCGGCGTTGACCTAGCTGAGGGCCGTCAACGAGTGTCGCGCCGCGCATCGCCGTCGGCCTCGGACATCGCAGGCTCGCAGCGGCTTCCTCCGGAAGCGTCGACCGGCATGTGCTTGGGCTAGGGTTGCGGTCGGTGCAGGGCCTCTCGCCGCCGCTGCTCCCTTTTGAATCCTCTTTGGGCGCGATAGTGCAGTGCGGGACGAAAGGGATCTGGTATATATATACTCCCTCCATTTCTAAATATAGGTGTGTCAGATCAGAGTTCTAGAAACCTAGTAATTCATTTCTTATCATCATCTGGTTTGATCAATAAGGCTAAATAAACGCATAGAATTTCACATGTGCAACAAAATTTTGATAAGGTAACATGTTAAAAAGGTTTAACAAAGCCAAATGTCTTGAGTGCCAGTAAGACAAAATGATTTACCTGAAAGTTGGGCCAAGAGAAGTGTCTAGATCAATTTGTCCATTCCAAGAAACACTATAGCGATCAATTTGTCCATTCCAAGAAACACTATAGCGACATGCTTGGCTGCAACCATAAAGAACCCATGAAATATCATATTTAACTAGTCCAATAGGCATGTTCAGGGAGTTGAGTACATTTTTCTCTGCAAAAGAACAATTTGACCCAGGTATATTTCATTGTTCAAAAACCCAGCGTTTACCCTTAAACAAGGATGCTGCTACATAACACAACATGTGGGTATACATGGGGAGTATACTACAGGTCACCAGCACAACCTGGGTACATATGGTACACCCCTTTTATTTTTTGCGCGTGGAACCACCATTGTACTTCCTAAGACCAGTAGTGCACAAAGCCCGGCCCACCGCAAGCCATCCCGATGAGTTTGTTTGTCCCTCGAGCCCCATCGCCTGGGCAACATCCCCTCAAACAAGCTGCCATGTTGGTCTCCTGCAGGCCGTGTGTGCCGTCTCATCTCCGCGACCTACCCATTCGGTCTTATGCCTACAGCTTCGAGATCCTCCCCGCGGCCACAACTGTCCTGGATTAATGTTCCATTACACCGTTTCATGTGAAGAAAATCTTTGGAATGGATGCTCATTAATTGGGAGCACTTACTGTTGGCCAGCTATGGAAGGAGAGGGATAGAGATAGACGACCGATGAGTGTTACCTTCTTCATGCTCCACAAAAGAAAGGTGGGCGGGGAGGAAAGGACAGAAGTCAGAGCAAGCATATGTGGCATCATCAAACTGGAACTACTTGGAGAAGTTCCTTTGTAGTTGAGGCTGGATCCAATTCATAGCATACCTTGGGGGAGTTCTGGATATGAAATGGCACCTGGTGCGAAAAACACATCATTTACTCCGTCGGAATCCTCCTTCTCTTTGCTGGGTCAGAAAGTGGCTTCAACACAGACACAATACCAGGAATTTTCACAACAATTAAAAGTGGCTTGAACACAGACACAAAACCAGGAACTTTCACAAAAATTACTCAGATCTACCCATTGGAGCCAGCAAAAATTGCAAAGATATACCGATTGATACCAATTAATAGGGACAATAGTAGAAGTTACAAAGATCGATCGGTATCTTCATGTACTGGCCGGATGCAGCCAGATGGTCGTCTGGTAGCCATTAAGGAGCTAGAGGTTGAGGATGCTGCATGATGGGCGTCCGATCGACTCGTTGGATGGGTCCTCCATGTACTGGCCGGCATCTCTCACTCTCTCGATCTCTAAAAAGTATAAACCTGCAGGACCATGAGACTCTCCCGCGGAAGCGTTTGGTGGCGAGTGCTACGTTACCTCTGCTTGCTTGGCCATTCTTTGCCGAGCGAGGTTGGAGCCTTGGAGACGGCATGCGTGTAGTGCATGAATGCATGTAGCTACAGGTTGAGGAGGCCAGTTGTGTCCAGATCTGTAACAATAGAAAAACTTTATTGCATGGTTTATTTACAAAGTAGCATGTTAACAATCAAAATGCTGCCAGAGTAACCTGCAAAACACCTAGGTCCCTACTGAAATATGCCCGTAGTAACCAGAAACCTAAGCAGAAGAACTGCCCCCGAAGCAAATCAACATCACACAAGATTTTATCAGGCGCAACAATGGCCTGCTGCGGCAGTCAGACAAGATGCTTTACCTGAAAGCTCGTGAATCATGAAGAGATGATGATGACCAATTTGTACATTTGAAAAACATGGCAGCAACAGCCTGTATAACTCACAGGGGATTACCCACTAAGAGGACACCATACAGAAACAAGGTTACAACCAGCTCAGCAGGAGATAAACAACATCAGTATATACAGGTAGAAATAAGGTAGGAGTAAACGTTGATTTCTTGTACACAACACTACATAAGTTAAATGCTCGTCCATTTGCATATTTCTACTTCTCTATACTATATGTGCAATAATATAAAATGGGACTTCCATATATGGTATATTCAAGTCTCATGAGACATCACAATCATTACACTCTAATTTTCAGCATTAACTGGGTGTTAGAACCTAAACTTTGAGCATTAGTATGAATTCACACACACATGTTAGCAAGATCAGAAGCTTTCAATTTAACTTGAATTTGAATAAAAATTTGCTAACACAAAAGTAAATGGTCATGATCATTTAGAGTGAAAAGTAAATGGTCATGACATATAGATAATTGCACACAAGACATCGTGTAAATACTCACCATATATGTATGCTGCTGAAACATCTATGGACAAATTACATTAAGAACTTTCAATTAATTTTTAGAAATGCCCATTTTTACATACACTGTTGGAGGTGCAAAAATTCTACAAGGAATACCAATAGCCTAGTATATAAAACCCTAAACAAAAATACTATCACCAAACCTGAGTTCTAGAGACCCAAGACGTCTAAAAATACAAATACTAAAATATGTATAAAAAAAGTGGTGCGCAGGTACAAAGGAACCCTACATTTTCTATTCAGGTGACTTGATTAATAAGCATAGACGTGTGGTTGTATAGTAGAGGTACAAAGGAACCCTACATTTTCCATCGCGCAGGTGTGATTGCCTGATATGCTTCATACCATGAAAACATAGGCAATCCTCATCTATGGGGAACTATATGTTCTAACAATAACTAGGTTGAAAGTGGCATTGTACCTTATTTATTTGACGCCACTGAATAATGCAGTCAGGATGGCATGAATGCTTGTAGGGAAGTGCAACCAAGGATTCACCTTTCTCAAATTCCCTGCGACAAATTACACGTCTACCAACAATAATTACACGTTAGCATGCCACTTTAATCATATATATTACTGTAAGGATATTGAAACTTAAAAGTATTTGAACGTACTGTTTTATGTTGCCATCTTCCATATCTTTTGTGTTGTAGGTTACTGAAGCTAAGGAAGCAAGTGTATCAGCAGAGAGACCTCTACTTTCTGTACCAACCACTTCACCCAATGCAACTAATTCCTGAAATCATGACTAGAAATCTAGAACCATTAGCATTGCATCTTGGAACTTCAGATGCAAGCCCGGGCACCAAAGGGAATAAAGCAAAAATAACTTGCCTCATACGAGTATTCATCTGGATAAACCTTGCCATGAATCATGTGTTTCTTCAGTAACATGCCGATTTGTAAATGTCAGGTACTCTGTCAAATTTGGCTGGTTTCAATAAGTAAGAAAAAACACGATACCACAATTCGAACAAAGATAAAGTTCACCACGCATAAATTAGACGAATTGGAGGTGCATGCCACAATCCCCGGAGAAAGCATGGCAGGAGGTAAATGTTACCACTTATAGCATATTATCTACTCCCTCCGTTCCGAATTACTTGTCACATGTATGGATGTGTCTAGATATATTTTAATTGTACATACATCCATTTCTAAGACGAGTAATTTGGAATGGAGGGAGTACATCATAAGTTGCTTTTGACTTTGATTGCTATATCAGAGAATAATTTAGCTCTACCAAGGAATTGTGCCACTGCTTCAATTAAAATAAATATTTACTCGTACTACACTATATGTCACACGCATTAACAAAATAAGCATTGTTGTCGGTCCAAGGTCATTTAATCAAAAATTGAGTGCTCCCAACTTCCAACTTCAAATACAAAAAATAAATCCATCCAAGAAAAGGAAACATAAATCACTACCTGCGCAGCATTTATGTGATAATCAACATGCTCCTCTGCCCGCCCTACAAAGCAGAAGTAAGGCGGCACAACAGCAACCCACGCGAAATGTGAAATGAGCTGAAAAACAAAACATACTCACAATCGTTGATCCCAGCGAGGGGCATAAGCCATGTGACAACCTGTACTCTGCAGGGTCTAGTGCTGGCTCCACGTCCTGCACCTCGTCATCCTAATCGAACTCCTCCTCTCCAAAGCCTCGGAGAGCTCGTCCTCGCCTTCATCCTTGCAAGTAGCCCTCACCCTCAGCCTTGAGATCATCATCCCCATCACCATGGACACCACCTGGGTGCTCCTGGAGGTGGACGCGGTGGTGGTGCTTCGGCTCCTCCTCATGCTCATGCTCGTAGCTCCCGTCCTCTGAGCTCCCATAATCGCTGCACTCGCCGACTCCATTCATCCGCAACATCATGTACGTCCTCTCCTGCATCTATCCAAAAGGGATGTTATATGTTGGTCGCACCCTCAAAAAAATTAGAACATCGGGATATCAGTCGCGCACCTCGGAACCCCAGGGACGGGGACGGGACAGCCAGGGCCACGAGATCTAGCCAACTTGCCTGCTCCTAGATTTCGGCGTTGACCTAGCTGAGGGCCGTAAACGAGTGCCGCACCGCGCATCGCCGTCGGCCTCGGACGTCGCAGGCTCGCAGCGGCTTCCTCCGGAAGCGTCAACCGGCATGTGCTTGGGCTAGGGTTGCGATCGGCGCAGGACCTCTCGCCGCCGCTGCTCCCTTTTGAATCCTCCTTGGGCGCGATAGTGCAGTGCGGGACGAAAGGGATCTGGTATATATATACTCCCTCCATTTCTAAATATAGGTGTGTCAGATCAGAGTTCTAGAAACCTAGTAGTTCATTTCTTATCATTATCTGGTTTGATCAATAAGGCTAAATAGACGCATAGAATTTTCACATGTGCAACAAAATTTTGATAAGGTAACATGTTAAAAAGGTCTAACAAAGCCAAATGTCTTGAGTGCCAGCAAGACAAAATGATTTACCTGAAAGTTGGGCCAAGAGAAGTGTCTAGATCAATTTGTCCATTCCAAGAAACACTATAGCGCTCAATTTGTCCATTCCAAGAAACACTATAGCGACATGCTTGGCTGCAACCATAAAGAAACCATGAAATATCATATTTAACTAGTCCAATCGGCATGTTCAGGGAGTTGAGTACATTTTTCTCTGCAAAAGAACAATTTGACCCAGGCATGTTCAGGGAGTTGAGTACATTTTTCTCTGCAAAAGAACAATTTGACCCAGGTATATTTCATTGTTCAAAAACCCAGCGTTTACCCTTAAACAAGGATGCTGCTACATAACACAACATAGGGGTATACATGGGGAGTATACTACAGGTCACCAGCACAACCTGGGTACATATGGTACACCCCTTTTATTTTTTGCGCGTGGAACCACCATTGTACTTCCTAAGACCAGTAGTGCACAAAGCCCGGCCCACCGCAAGCCATCCCGATGAGTTTGTTTGTCCCTCGAGCCCCATCGCCTGGGCAACATCCCCTCAGACAAGCTGCCACGCTGGTCTCCTGCAGGCCGTGTGTGCCGTCTCATCTCCGCGGCCTACCCATTCGATCTTATGCCTACAGCTTCGAGATCCTCCCCGCGGCCACAACTGTCCTGGATTAATGTTCCATTACACCATTTCGTGTGAAGAAAATCTTTGGAAGGGATGCTCATTAATTGGGAGCACTTATTGTTGGCCAGCTATGGAAGGAGAGGGATAGAGATAGACGACCGATGAGTGTTACCTTCTTCATGCTCCACAAAAGAAAGGTGGGCGGGGAGGAAAGGACAGAAGTCAGAGCAAGCATTTGTGGTATCATCAAATTGGAACTACTTGGAGAAGTTCCTTTGAAGTTGAGGCTGGATCCAATTCATAGCATACCTTGGGGGAGTTCTGGATATGAAATGGCACCTGGTGCGAAAAACACATCATTTACTCTGTCGGAATCCTCCTGCTCTTTGCTGGGTCGGAAAGTGGCTTCAACACAGACACAATACCAGGAATTTTCACAACAACTAAAAGTGGCTTGAACACAGACACAAAACCAGGAACGTTCACAAAAATTACTCAGATCTACCCATTGGAGCCAGCAAAAATTGCAAAGATATACCAATTGATACCAATTAATAGGGACAATAGTAGAAGTTACAAAGATCGATCGGTATCTTCATGTACTGGCCGGATGCAGCCAGATGGGCGTCTGGTAGCCATTAAGGAGCTAGAGGTTGAGGATGCCGCATGATGGGCGTCCGATCGACTCATTGGATGGGTCCTCCATGTACTGGCCGGCATCTCTCACTCTCTCGATCTCTAAAAAGTATAAACCTGCGGGACCATGAGACTCTCCCGCGGAAGCGTTTGGTGGTGAGTGCTACGTTACCTCTGCTTGCTTGGCCATGCTTTGCCGAGCGAGGTTGGAGCCTTGGAGACGGCGTGCGTGTAGTGCATGAATGCATGCAGCTACATGTTGAGGAGGCCAGCTGCGTCCAGATCTGTAACGATAGAAAAACTTTATTGCATGTTTTATTTACAAAGTAGCCTGTTATCAATCGAAATGCTGCCAGAGTATGCCAGAGTAACCTGCAAAACACCTAGGTCCCTACTGAAATATGTCTGTAGTAACCAGAAACCTAAGCAGAAGAACTGCCCCCGAAGCAAATCAACATCACACAAGATTTTATCAGGCGCAACAATGGCCTGCTGCGGCAGTCAGACAAGATGCTTTACCTGAAAGCTCGTGAATCATGAAGAGATGATGATGACCAATTTGTACATTTGAAAAACATGGCAGCAACAGCCTGTATAACTCACATGGGATTACCCACTAAGAGGACACCATACAGAAACAAGGTTACAACCAGCTCAGCAGGAGATAAACAACATCAGTATATACAGGTAGAAATAAGGTAGGAGTAAACGTTGATTTCTTGTACACAACACTACATAAGTTAAATGCTCGTCGATTTGCATATTTCTACTTCTCTATACTATATGTGCAATAATATAAAATGGGACTTCCATATATGGTATATTCAAGTCTCATCAGACATCACAATCATTATGCCCTAATTTTCAGCATTAACTGGGTGTTAGAACCTTAACTTTGAGCATTAGTATGAATTCACACACACATGTTAGCAAGATCAGAAGCTTTCAATTTAACTTGAATTTGAATAAAAATTTGCTAACACAAAAGTATCATGATACATCGGATCATTTACAGTGAAAAGTAAATGGTCATGACATGTAAATAATTGCACACAAGACATCATACTGTAAATACTCACCATATATGTATGCTGCTGAAACATCTATGGACATGTTACATTAAGCACTTTCAATGCAATTTTTAGAAATGCCCATTTTTACATACACTGTTGGAGGTGCCAAAATTCTACAAGGAATACCAATAGCCCAGTATATAAAACCCTAAACAAAAATACAATCGCCAAACCTGAGTTCTAGAGACCCAAGACATCTAAAAATACAAATACTAAAATATGTAAAAAAAAGTGGTGCACAGGTACAAAGGAACCCTACATTTTCTATTCAGGTGACTAGATTAATAAGCATAGACGTGTGGTTGTATAGTAGAGGTACAAAGGAACCCTACATTTTCCATGGCGCAGGTGTGATTGCCTGATATGCTTCATACCATGAAAACATAGGCAATCCTCATCTATGGGGAACTATATGTTTTAACAATAACTAGGTTGAAAGTGGCATTGTACCTTATTTATTTGACGCCACTGAATAATGCAGTCAGGATGGTATGAATGCTTGAAGGGAAGTGCAACCAAGGATTCACCTTTCTCAAATTCCCTGCGACAAATTACACGTCTACCAACAATAATTACACGTTAGCATGCCACTTTAATCATATATATTACTGTAAGGATATTGAAACTTAAAAGTATTTGAACGTACTGTTCTGTGTTGCCATCTTCCATATCTTTTGTGTTGTAGATTACTGAAGCTAAGGAAGCAAGTGTATCAGCAGAGAGACCTCTACTTTCTGTACCAACCACTTCACCCAATGCAACTAATTCCTGAAATCATGACTAGAAATCTAGAACCATTAGCATTGCATCTTGGAACTTCAGATGCAAGCCCGGGCACCAAAGGGAATAAAGCAAAAATAACTTGCCTCATAAGAGTATTCATCTGGATAAACCTTGCCATGAATCATGTGTTTCTTCAGTAACATGCCGATTTGTAAATGCCAGGTACTCTGTCAAATTTGGCTGGTTTCAATAAGTAAGCAAAAACACGATACCACAATTCGAACAAAGATAAAGTTCTCCGCGCATAAATTAGACGAATTGGAGATGCATGCCACAATCCCCGGAGAAAACATGGCAGGAGTTAAATGTTACCGCTTATAGCATACTATCTACATCATAAGTTGTTTTTGGCTTTGATTGCTATATCAGAGAATAATTTAGCTCTGCCAAGAAATTATGCAACTGCTTCAATTAAAATAAACAAGTACTCCTACTATACTGTATGTCACACACATTAAAAAAATAAGCATTGTTGTCGGTCCAAGGTCATTTAATCAAAACTTGAGTGCTCCCAACTTCCAACTTCAAATACAAAAATTAAATCCATCCAAGAAAAGGAAACATAAACCACTACCTGCACAGCGTTTATGTGATCCTCAACATGCTCCTCTGCCCGCCCTACAAAGCAAAAGCAAAACTGCACATCAGTAGCCCACGCGAAATGTGAAATGAGATGAAAAACAAAACATACTCACAATCGCTGATCCCAGCGAGGGCCATAAGCCATGTGACAACCTGTACTCTGCCGGGTCTAGCGCTGGCTCCACGTCCTGCACCTCCTCATCCTAATCGAACCCCTCCTCTTCAGAGCCTCGGAGAGCTCGTCCTCGCCTTCATTCTTCCAGGTAGCCCTCACCCTCAGCCTTGAGATCATCGTCCCTATCACCATGGACGCCACCCGGGTGCTCCTGGTGGTGGACGCGGTGGTGGTGCTCCAGCTCCTCGTGCTCGTGCTCGTAGCTCCCGGCCTCTGAGCTCCCATAATTGCTGCTCTCGCCGCCTCCGTTCATCCGCAGCATCATGTACGCCCTCTCCTGCATCGATCCAAAAGGTATGTTATATGTTAGTCGCACCCTCAAAAAAAATTAAAACATCGAGATATTAGTCATGCACCTCGGAACCCTAGGGACGGGGAGGGACGGCCGGGGCCGCGAGATCTAGCCAACTTGCCTGCTCCTGGAGGTCGGCGCGGCCTGGCTGAGGGCCGTGAACGGGCGCCGCGCCATGCCTCGTCGTCGGCCTCGGCGGCCGCAGCAGCACCCTCCGGAAGCTTCGGCCGGCGGGTGCTGATTCGGGCTAGGGTTGCGGTCAGCACCGGGCCTCTCGCCGCCGCTGCTCTCTTTTGAATCCTCCTTGGGCGCGATAGTGCGGTGCGGGACGAAAGGGATCTGGTATATATATACTCCCTCCGTTTCTAAATATAGGTGTCAGATCAGAGTTCTAGAAACCTAGTAAATCATTTCTTATCATCATCTGGTTTGGTCAATAAGGCTAAATAGACGCATAGAATTTTCACAGGTGCAACAAAACTTTGATAAGGTAACATGTTAAAAAGGTCTGACAAAGCCAAATGTCTTGAGTGGCAGTAAGACAAAATGGTTTACCTAAAAGCTGAGCCAAGAGAAGTGTCCAGATCAATTTGTCCATTCTTGTCCATTCCAAGAAACAACACAGCGACATGCTTGGCTGCAACCATAAAGAAACCATGAAATATCATATTTAACTAGTCCAACAGGCATGTTCAGGGAGTTGAGTACATTTTTCTCCGCAAAAGAACACTTTAACCCAGGTATATTTCATTGTTCAAAAACCCAGCTACGTTTACCCTTAAACAAGGATTCTGCTACATAACACAACATGGGGGTATACATGGGGAGTATACTACAGGTCACCAGCACAACCTGGGAACATATGGTACAGCACTAGACAAACCGTACCACCCAACTAACTCCAGGTTGAAACAAGTGAAAGAAGGAAAAACAGTTAAGCGGGAGCACAGAACAAGCGCATGTGGCATCATCAGACTACTTGAAGAAGTTCCTTTGGAGTTGAGCCTGGATCCAATTCATAGCATCCCTTGGGGGAATTGTGAGCTTCTTCACCAGTAAGGATATGAAACGGCACCTGGTGCGAAAACCGCGTCATTTCCTCCTCTGGAATCCTCCTGCTCTTTGCTGGGTCAGAAAGTGGCTTGAACACAGACACAAAGCCAGGGACTTTCTCAATGGGCATGACAGAAAGGCCTTCACTTGGGCTGTAGCTGTCAAGAACCTGCACCAAGTCATACTTGTACATTGTCTCATCAGGTACAAGTTCATCCCAGTCGGCAGACCAGTTCTGGTACAGGGCCCAGATATCACCTTTCCGTGGAAGAATTCTGATGATTCTTCTACCTGGACCTTTCTGACATGCGACAAGATGAGAGAATTTATTCAGCTCGTCAGCATCTTCGGATGCACCAGGCTTGAAATCGCCACAGGTCTTGGAGAATCCACATGAGAGCCAGTCTGAAGCCCCAAACTCGTCGGGATTATCCGCCTTGAGGAATGCAAATGTAACCTTAAAAGGGCGTCTGGAGTGCACTGTCTGGATCAAAGCATAGTAGCGAGGCATGCCATCTTCTTCATCATATGTGGCCCACACTTGATCCTTCTGGAAAGAGTTCCCAGAATGATCACCAAAGGCATAGAAATCTGCATCAGGGACAAGCATTTCATCGGGAGATGGCTCTTGTTCCCTGCGGCTTCTCCTGGTGTAAAAAATCCGTATTTCAGGTTTCTTCCACTCCCATGACCCCATTTCTTCTGAACCGGCATGCTTCCTCTTCTCTGCCCTCTTTCTTTCACTGTTCAGTTTCTTCCCATTATCTTCTTCTGGATGAACAGAACTACTTCGTTGTGTCCTCTTCATTTTCTTGGCATCAACTGATGTGCTGCATGTGGCCGCTTTGTTTGTTCTCTGACTAGTCTGCATCTTTCGTCCATTCTCCATATCAGCCTTCTTCCTGTTGAACTCCTCTAATTTGTCCCGAAGTTGGAGTTTCATCTTGTTAATTAGTAAGCTTCGCATATCCAACTTCTCCATCTCCTTGATGAAGCTGCTCCCTGCAGATACAGGACAATTAGAAGTTTCCTTGCGCCTCTTCGCTCCCGATGCCCGGTCAGTGGAGCGAGCCTTCCTTTTGGCTTTGTTCTGTGAACTTGAGTCACCATCAAGGCCAGAGCTTGTTGACTGCGGCGCCACTTTCTTGTATCGCTTCTTTGCGGCTTCCTTTTCCTTCGTTGCTGCAGCTTTTCTAGGGATTGATGATCCGGAAGAGCCTGAAACAGTACCATGTGTCTGTTGCACTGAATGTGAAAAAGTGTGTGCACCACCTGCAGATCCCTGAAAAGAGCACCGCTGCTGCATAGGATTATGATGATTCCGGCTACCACTAGCCACTCCTGTTCCTGCCATTCCCTCACCAGGACATGCTGTGCGACCCCTACTAGTATTAGTATCCATTGACTTTGGTTGGTAGGTGTGACTTGAAGTAGGCGGAGGAGGAACTTCTTCAGCCTTAAAAGGTTTATGGCACTCTGGGCATATCATATATTGGTTCACGTATTGCCTTGGGTACTCAAAGTTCATGCGACAAGAAATGCAGACTGTCCAAAATGTGCTTAGCTTTGGGATATTTGGAGGAGGCACATTGGGAGGTGAGGCTGGACCAGTATTTTGCCTGCAGAAGCCATTCATACTTGGCATGGATGAACTGGAAGTGTTATCAACACTTACTTGGGAGTTATTCTGAAGGACTCGTAAAGAGCTCATATGCCTCCTCTGATCATGAAGTATTCTCTTGTTTTTGTCAGACAATACATTCCAAGCATCTGAGATGAGATTGAAAGCACTATCAGCACCAACGAAACTGTTCTTGTCTGGATGAGTTTGTAAGGCCAGCTTCTTGTACTGCTTCCTGATAGTCTCCTCATCAGCCCAGGTTGATACTTCTAGGATGCCATACCAGTCATTCTCCCCTTCAAACTTTTTCAGTGACCTTAGGTGGACATCCAAGGCTACAATCATCTGATCGATGCCCTCAAGATCGAAAAGACCCTTTGCTTTCAAGGCAAACTTCCTTGCGCCCGCAAAATCGTTCACCTTGTACTTCCTTTCAGCCATCTCCTTTGATCTGATCGCTTCATCTTTGTTGCACTCCATATCTGTAGAAAATACTGTGTCAGCCTTGTTTCATAAATCAATCATAACGTTCAAATAAGTATTGTGATAAGCTACCATCGTATCAAATTTTAAAATACTTCATTGAGGGAGTGCACAAAATGTGGAGTACACTGCCTGTGCACTCGTCTCTATGGTGTCAAATCCATATCCATATAACACATTTTATTGAAACAAAAGCAAAGAGAGATAACACATGATTGGGTACAGCAGCATTCAAACAGAAGAAAACAAGGGCACTACTATAACACATCAAAATCCATGCATGAAGTGCTATGTTTAGTTTACAACCACGTCCTAATCAAAAGAATTGGACATGCTACTAGAAAACTGGATGCGGTTACTACATTCCAAGTAGTAAGGTCATTGACGAATATGCGCTTCCACAATTCCACCATGTGCAATTGAATAAAAATAAACAATCAATCTGAAAGAAGCCGCATTTCGGACCATGGAGTGAGTTTATGGTTGACTGCTTACTATTTCAAGGGTTCATACTTGATCTGTACCTTTAAGTCCCTAGTCCAAATTAACTAGTTTCAACCATTACAGAAATCTAGACAGTAATCAATACGAAAGCCATGCTAAACAATAAAGAGCAGCATACTCTCCAATCAGCCTAGAGAGATTTTAGCTAGATACAAAAACTACAATAGCGAGGCAAAGTTGATCAAAATGTCTCCAGCAACTCACAGCATGCAAAAGGATTAGTGTTTGGCGTACACGCTGTTGGGCGAGTTAATATCTGACTGCTGTTTCCCCAAAGTTGATACTTAATCTAGACCCTAGCAGCCCTAGTAGTCCAGTACTGCCAAATTATGAACTAAAGCTAAAAAATAAATAATCTTTCCCAAGCAATGCTAAACAGTAGATGAGCAGAACACTTTCCAATCATGGCAGAGAGATCCCACCCCAAAACAGCAAACTGTAGACCTAGACAAACTTGATCAAGCAAAGCATCCCCCCCACCCACCCCACCCCCCAAAAAAACAAAACCAAAAGGAGTGGCGTTTCACTTTCGCGCCATCCAGCGAGTTAATTGCCGCTTGCTGTTCCCAAAGCTGATGCTTAATCGATCATAAAACTGAAGATAAACAGCAATCATGTCGAACCAATGCTAAACAATATTGAGAAGAACACTCTCCAATCATCACAGGGAGATTCTACTTAAACCTACATAGTAGCAAGACAAACCTGATCAAGCGTTTCCCACAATAACAACTCACGGCACCGAAACACGAGTGTGGCAATGTGCAGCTGCTGCTTCTAATCACGGGGAGGAAACGAACCTGTAGAATATTTTGTCAGCCTTGTTTCATAAATCAATCATAACATTCAAGTAAGTATTGTGATAAGGTACCATAGTATCAAATAATACTTCATTGAGGGAGTGCACAAAATGTTGGGTACACTGCCTGTGCACTCGACTCAATGGCGCCAAATCCATATTCATATAGTAAACATTTAACTGGAACAAAATCGAAGAGAGATGACGCATGATTGCAAACAAAAGCATTCCACAAGAAGAAGAAAAAGGGGGACGACTAACACGTCAAAAGCCAACCACATCCTAATTAAAAGAATTAAACATGCTACTAGAAAACTAGACTTGGTTACTATGTTCCCAAACAGTAAGGTCTTTAACGAGTATTAATTCGGTATACTGCATGATTTAAGGGAAAATATTACCATCCTTGCACGCATTCCAAAAGAAGCAAATTAGACTACAACTAGTACAAGAAACTCTGCAGCATTAGCATTTATGTTTAGGTTTCACAGTAATTATTATCTTTAACAGCTATGATGTCCCAGTAGTTGAATTCATCATCAGCTACTATGTTTTCTCAAGACTATGACCATTGATTAAACTGCCTGAAATGTTTAATAACCCTGCACGTGCAGTTATCTCGATCCTGCCAAATCCAGTATTCACACAAAACTACGCATTTCATGGGACACTACCAGGTCCCAACACTTGCACCTTTGTGTTACTGAATAAAATTAATCAAACAAATCAAAAGAAGCCACATTTTGCACCATCTAGTGAGTCAATAGTTGATTGCTTACTATCCCAGTAGTTCATACTTGATCTGTACCCTTAAACCCCTAGTCCAATTTAACTAGTTTCAATCATTACGGAAATCTAGACAGTAATCGTATCAAAGCCATGCTAAACAATAAAGAGAGCACACTCTCCAATCATCCTAGAGGGATTCTAGTACGAAAACTACGCACAAGGCAATTTGTCGTTTAAAATGTCCTGAACAACTCACAGCATGCAGAAGCATCAGCGCTTCGGTGTACGCCATTGGGTTAGTTAATATCGGTTTGTTGTTCCAAGGTTGATACTTAATCTGAACCTTGCAGTCTAGCACTCTCAATTATAAACTATAAGCTAAACAGTAATCATGCCCAAGCAATTGTAACAGTAATGGGCAGAACACTCTCCAATCATGTCAGAAAGATCCCACCCAAATACAGCGAACTACAGACCAAGCCAAACTTGATCAAGCAAAGCATATCTCAAGAAAAAAAAGGAGCAGCGCTCCGCTCTCACGCCATCCTGCGAGTTAATCGCCGTTAAACGTTTATAAAGCTGATGCTTAATCAGTCATAAAACTGAAGATGAACAGTAATCATGTCAAACCAATGCTAAACACTAATGGGAAGAACACTCTCCAATCATCACAGGGAGATTCTACTTAAACCTACATACCACCAAGAAAAAAAAATCGATCAAGCGTTTACCCCCAAGAACAAGTCAGGAACACGAACGTGGCAATGTGCGGCGCCGCTTCCAATCACGGGGAGGAAACGGAGGTTCCAACCCGCGTATGTGTAGAGCGCACAGGAAACGACGATTCCAACCCGTGTATGTATGTGTAGAGCGCGCACACGAAACAAATCGGAGTCCAACCTGGGAACGGCAACCAACCAACCAACCCACGGAGAAGCGCACCCAAACCCCAGGCTTGAACCAATGCACCCACCCAAAGCGGCGCCGCCGGGCGTGGCGGCGGAGCCTACGCGATCGCCATCGGTCCACGAACCGGATAGGAGAGCCCCGGAACCCCCGCGCCCGCCGCCGATTCGCGCCGGTGCTCGAAGACGCCGGCCGGTATCTCTGTCTTCCCCTGTATGTAGAAAAAGAGGCCTTTCGTCCCGAAGCAAGTGTCCCGAACCAAACCCAACCCAACCCACCGGAAGTTGCGGGAATCCCACTTCCGCGGCGACGGCGGCCGGCGGCGGCGAGCGAACCAGGCGAGAATCGCGCGGGCGGTTTTGAACGCGTCGCCCAATTTTTGCGCGCAAGTAGAGAGGGAGAGCGAGCAGCGGGCGGAGAGGGGGAGGGAGGGGGGTGGCGCTCACCTCGTTTTCGTCGAGAGGCAGGGACGGGACGGGGGACCCGGCGGGCAGAGAGGGGGCCGGCTCCTCCTCCTCGCTCGGTTCGGTGGATTTGGTTTCTGATTTCTGATGATGGGAAAAATTCTTTGTTTGCGAACAAGATTAAAAATGTATGTTTGGCTGTGGTGTGGGTGAGAAAGGTGACGGCGCAGAAGCCGGAGTAGGAAATCGAATCGGGAGGGGAGTCCGGTTTAAATACGAGACCGGGGGGAGTTTGGAAACGAAACCCTAAGCGAGCGAGAGAGAGAGCAACGGCGAATTGCGAATTTTGGAGACCAAATCGCGGGCGGCGCGTTCGGGAGTTTCGTACCAGCTTTGTTTGTGGTGGCACGGTGAGCGGCGCGTTCCTTCGCTCGGTTTCGGCACGTCACGGCCTCTTGCGTCACACTTGTGGAGCGGTGGGCGGACCCGGCCGGAACAAATATTCGGTGGGTGCACCGAGTTTGACTTTTTTTTCCTAAACACAGTACAGACACAGACATTCGTATATACATTCATCCCTATAAACCCACGCACACACGCATGAACACACACTTTATCCCTATGAGCATCTTCGAGAGTCTGAGCTGGCATAACATTTTGAGATTGACGAAGCTATCAACACACATCTTATCCCAGGGCGTACCCACGTTGGGCCAGGGGGTGTCACAGGACACCGGGTAGAAAAATGTTTTACCTATACATGTATAGCCCATATACGGCTGGGACACCCCGTAATTTCATTACCTGGACACTGGTACAACAAGCCGGCCCAATCAACAACTACCTACGGCGCGATGCAGCTAGCCAGTACGAATACCACTCAAAAAAAAAAAAGCAAGCCAGGGCGAATCCCTCAAATACAAATCGAACCAGCGCGAGGCCCAATCTTAGCAGCGAGAGCGAGACAGCCAGGGCGGCAGCTAAATCGATCGACCACCCCTAAAAAAAAGCTAAATCGATCGACCCTCATGGCCACATCTAATTATTTCTACCCCCTAAAAAATCTAATTATTTCTAAAAAAATCACTCATCTAATTCTAGAAAAAAGGCTCTCATCTGCAACAAACAATTTCTCAAAAAAAAATCTAAAACAAACAAAAAATTTCATATGCCTCTCCGTGTCGCTCGTAATAAAATCAATCCATCGCTTGGCTCGGCACTCAGGTCACCATACTCACTTTGACATCGCTGTCCCCAGATCTTGTCGAGTGGCCGAAGTAGAGGAGGAAATGTAAGATAAATCATAAGAAGTACGGACCCCAATGTGACGTGTTTGTTCTAGATTGTAATTCTTGTTCCTCAAACCCTTGAGGATTAGGGAGGCCTCTTAATTGTGTTGAATCATTGAAATATTTATAAAAACAATTGCATGAAATATTCAAAATTTATTCACAAAGTGGAGGTCAGATCACAATCCTTGAAGGTGATCAACATCTGTGCTGGATGATTCTCGGAAGACTAGACGCACCAAAGTAAGCTTACTTTTACAACCGTGCAATTCAAGTATTAACCCGTGAAAAAAAACCAAGTATTAGATACATATTCTTTCATGGTTTAATCTTCTCTGCCCAAATATAAATTATCGAGCGCAAATATCAAATAATAACTATCGAGTTACACCCAAATATAAATTATTGAGCGCAAATATCAAATAATAACTATCGAATTACATGTCGTAGAAGGAAGCATTTCTAAAAAAGCAAGAGCGATCAATACATGATTAAAATGTTGATCTGTTTTAAATATAATGTTGTAGAAATGCATTAATATATAATTTTATTTAATATGGTATGCCTGTTCTATTGTGCATGGGACACCGGGTAAGTTTTGTCCTGGGTCCGCCCCTGTCTTATCCCTATGAGCATCTTCGAGAGCCTGAGCCGGCATAACATTTTGAGATTGACGAAGCTATCAACACAGACCTTATCCCTATGAGCATCTTCGAGAGCCTGAGCCGGCATAACATTTTGAGATTGACGAAGCTATCAACACAGACCTTATCCCTATGAGCATCTTCGAGAGCCTGAGTCGGCATAACATTTTGAGATTGACGAAGCTATCAACACACATCTTATCCCTATGAGCATCTTCGAGAGCCTGAGCCGGCATAACATTTTGAGATTGACGAAGCTATCAACACAGATCTTATCCCTATGAGCATCTTCAAGAGCCTGAGCCGGCATAACAATTTCAGATTGACGAAGCTATCACACATCTTATCCCTATGAACATCTTCGAGAGGCTGAGCCGGCATAACATTTTGAGATTGACGAAGCTATCAACACACATCTTATCCCTATGAGCATCTTCAAGAGCCTGAGCTGGCATAACAATTTGAAATTGACGAAGGTACCGCGGGTGCCTCTGGTTACTCTATGAGAAAACATCTCCTCCGAAAAAACAGTTATGCGTGACCATCCTCCTCTCGTTGCTCTTCTCGCCTGCACCGTTGTCTGCTGCCTCCCCTCACTACTTGTAGCACCGCCTTTTACCGCTTTTTGGCCGTCTCCACTCCCTCCGACAACAGCGTGGACAACGCCTTTTGACCTCCGCATATGATTTCATCAGTTTTGAGTAGGATCCGACGACTTCAACAGTTGTTACGCCTCCGACAATCAGCCGCCACCGCCTTGGTCAGCACCTCGTCCACCATATCAGAGAAGAGCCTGACGCGGAGGTGGAAAAGCCTATGTCTTCGCATGCAGGCGGCGGCCTCCCCCATCAAGACCACAACAATCCACACCGACAGGGCCAAAGAAGAAGACAGGGAAAGGCCACACCTTTGCCCCTCCTCGCTTCGTCCCAGCGACAGGTGGAACTGGGGAGCCTTCCCTATCCTAGACTGGACCATAAATGGCGATGAGGTAAAAGAAATTCATCATTTGCCTTGTGTTCATTTTTTTTCTTTGATTGAATGCAGGTTGACCGTGGGAAATTGGTGGACAATATGCAATGTTTGTAATTTAGCGATGATTTTGTCAGAGGGGTCGACCCTCAACAATGAATTGTTTCTTGATAGTATGATGAGTGATTCCGGAACAAATGATGTCGATGTCAAGGGCGCATCGTTGTCTCTTTTTTATCATACATCCGACCAAGATACGAATTTTGACCAATTCAAATCCTCCCCCTATGAATGCACACACACACTATCCCTGTGAGTATCTCCGAGAGACTGAGCCAACACAACATCTTGAGATTGACAAAGTCATCACACGTGCCTTCATAGTCTAAGGAAATGTCTTCTAAAAACAGTTTGACGTGCTCCTCTCGCAGCTCTTCTTGCCTACACCGTCACCTCCCCTTACTCGTCATAGCCCCGCCTTTGACTGCTTCTGATCGTCCCCAGGCCCCACCGGCAACGACATGGACGACACCTTTGACCTCCATCTCTGATTCCATCAGTTGGAGCCGGATTAGACGACTTCAACAATTGTTGTGCCTCCGACATTCGGCCACCACCACCTTGGTCAACACCTCGTCCATCCTGCCAGCGAAGAGTCTGACGCAGAGGTGGCAAATTGTATGTCACCGCATGTAGGCGGCGCCCTCCCCCGTTGGGACGCCAACAATCCACATCGGAGGGGCCAAAGAAGAAGACATGTAAAGGCTGCGTCGTTATCCCTTGTCACTTCATCCCAACGGGGCAAACTGGTGAGCCTACCCTATCCTGCACTGGATCAGAGATAGCGATGAGGAAAAGAAATGCATTATTTGCTTTGTATTCGGTTTTTGTTCAGTTGAATGCGAGGTGGGTGTGGAAAATTGTTGTCGGTCGGTCGACCCTCGACGATGAATTATTTCTCAATAGTATGATGGGTGATTCCAGGACAAAATGATGTTGATCTCAAGGGCGCATCATTGTCTCGCTTTATCACGAATCTGACCAAGATATGAAATTTGATCAATTCAAACCCTTTGGCTCGTCGAGGAAGGTCAAAATTCGGGGAGCTAACTTCAAGCCTGATGAGGATGTCGCGCTTTTCATGGCATGGGAAGATATCTGTTGGGGAACGTAGTAATTTCAAAAATATTCATATGCACACGCAAGATCATGGTGATGCATAGCAACGTGAGGGGAGAGTGTTGTCCACGTACCCTCGTAGACCGAAAGCGGAAGTGTTAGCACAACGCGGTTGATGTAGTCGTACGTCTTCACAATCCAACCGATCAAGTACCAAACGCACGGCACCTCCGAGTTCTGCACACGTTCAACTCGATGACGTCCCTCGAACTCCGATCCAGCCGGGTGTTGAGGGAGAGTTTCGTCAGCACGACGGCGTGGTGACGATGATGATGTTCTACCGACGCAGGGCTTCGCCTAAGCACCGCTACGATATGATCGAGCTGGATTATGGTGGAGGGGGGCACCGCACATGGCTAAGAGATCAAGAGATCAACTTGTATGTCTAGAGGTGTCCCCCTGCCCATGTATATAAAGGAGCAAGGGGGGAGGCCGGCCGGCCCTCTATGGGCGCGCCAGGAGGAGGAGTCCTCCTCCTAGTAGGAGTAGGACTCACCTTTCCTACTCCTACTAGGAGGAGGAAAGGAAGGAGGAGAAGGAGAAGGAAGGAGAAGGAGGAAAAGGAGGAAAGGGGGGCCGGTCCCCTAGTACAATTCGGTTTGGGCTAGGGGGGCGCGCGCCTTGCCTCCTCTCTTCCACCACTTGGCCCATGAGGCCCATTACTTCTTCCTCGTATTCCCGTAACTCCCTGGTACCCCCGAAAATACCTGAATCACTCGAAACCTTTCCGATGTCCGAATATAGTAGTCCAATATATCGATCTTTATGTCTCGACCATTTTGAGACTCCTCGTCATGTCCCCCGATCTCATCCGGGACTCCGAACTACCTTCGATACATCAAATCACATAAACTCATAATACAATCGTCACCGAAACTTTAAGCGTGCGGATCCTACGGGTTCGAGAACTATGTAGACATGACTGAGACATGTCTTCGGTCAATAACCAATAGCGAAACCTGGATGCTCATATTGGCTCCCACATATTCTATGAAGATCTTTATCGGTCAGACCGCATAACAACATACATTGTGACGGAAATATGCCCTAGAGGCAATAATAAAGTTATTATTTATTTCCTTATATCATGATAAATGTTTATTACTCATGCTAGAATTGTATTATCCGGAAACATAATACTTGTGTGAATACATAGACAAACTAAACGTCACTAGTGTGCCTCTACTTGACTAGCTCGTTAATCAAAGATGGTTATGTTTCCTAACCATGGACATGTGTTGTCATTTGTTTAACGGGATCACATCATTAGGAGAATGATGTGATTGACATGACCCATTCCATTAGCTTAGCACCCGATCGTTTAGTATGTTGCTATTGCTTTCTTCATGACTTATACATGTTCCTATGACTATGAGATTATGCAACTCCCGTTTGCCGGAGGAACACTTTGTGTGCTACCAAACGTCACAACGTAACTGGGTGATTATAAAGGAGCTCTACAGGTGTCTCCAAAGGTACATGTTGGGTTGGCGTATTTCGAGATTAGGATTTGTCACTCCGATTGTCGGAGAGGTATCTCTGGGCCCTCTCGGTAATGCACATCACATAAGCCTTGCAAGCATTGCAACTAATGAGTTAGTTGCGAGATGATGTATTACGAAACGAGTAAAGAGACTTGCCGGTAACGAGATTGAACTAGGTATTGAGATACCGACGATCGAATCTCGGGCAAGTAACATACCGATGACAAAGGGAACAACGTATGTTGTTATGCGGTCTGACCGATAAAGATCTTCGTAGAATATGTAGGAGCCAATATGAGCATCCAGGTTTCGCTATTGGTTATTGACCGGAGACATGTATCGGTCATGTCTACATTGTTCTCGAACCCGTAGGTTCCGCACGCTTAACGTTACGATGACAGTTTCATTATGAGTTTATATATTTTGATGTACCGAAGTTTGTTCGGAGTTCCGGATGTGATCACAGACATGACGAGGAGTCTCGAAATGGTCGAGACATAAAGATTGATATATTGGAAGCCTATGTTTGGACATCGGAAGTGTTCCGGGTGAAATCGGCATTTTACCGGAGTACCGGGAGGTTACCGGAACCCCCTAGTAACCTAATGGGCCTTAATGGGCCTAGTAGAGGAAGAGGAGAGGAGGCCTAGGGGCTGCCGCGCGCCCCTCCCCCCCCCCAAGTCCGAATTGGACAAGGAGGGGGGCGCCCCCCCCCTTTCCTTTCTTCCCTCTCCTCCTTCCCCCCAAGTCCTAATCCAACTAGGGAAAGGGGGGAGTCCTACTCCTGGTAGGAGTAGGACTCCTCCTGCGCGCCTCCTCCTAGGGTCGGCCGCACCCCCCCCCCTTGCTCCTTTATATACGGGGGCAGGGGGCACCTCTAGGCACAAGTTGATCTTCAAGATCGTTCTCTTAGTCGTGTGCGGTGCCCCCCTCCACCATAGTCCTCGATAATATTGTAGTGGTGCTTAGGCGAAGCCCTGCGACACTAGAACATCAAGATCGTCACCACGCCGTCGTGCTGACGGAACTCTTCCCCGACACTTTGCTGGATCGGAGTCCGGGGATCGTCATCGAGCTGAACGTGTGTTAGAACTCGGAGGTGCCGTAGTTTCGGTGCTTGATCGGTCGGGCCGTGAAGACGTACGACTACATCAACCACATTGTCATAACGCTTCCGCTGTCGGTCTATGAGGGTACGTAGACAACACTCTCCCCTCTCGTTGTTATACATCACCATGATCTTGCGTGTGCGTAGGAATTTTTTTTGAAATTACTACGTTCCCCAACAGTGGCATCCGAGCCTAGGTTTTATATGTTGATGTTATATGCACGAGTAGAACACAAGTGAGTTGTGGGCGATATAAGTCATACTGCTTACCAGCATGTCATACTTTGGTTCGGCGGTATTGTTGGATGAAGCGGCCCGGGCCGACATTACGCGTACGCTTACACGAGACTGGTTCTACCGACGTGCTTTGCACACAGGTGGCTGGCGGGTGTCAGTTTCTCCAACTTTAGTTGAACCAAGTGTGGCTACGCCTGGTCCTTGTGAAGGTTAAACCATCACCAACTTGACAAACTATCGTTGTGGTTTTTGATGCGTAGGTAAGATTGGTTCTTTCTTAAGCCCGTAGCAGCCACGTAAAACTTGCAACAACAAAGTAGAGGACGTCTAACTTGTTTTTGCAGGGCATGTTGTGATGTGATATGGTCAAGACATGATGCTAAATTTTATTGTATGAGATGATCATGTTTTGTAACTGAGTTATCGGCAACTGGCAGGAGCCATATGGTTGTCGCTTTATTGTATGCAATGCAATTGCGCTGTAATGCTTTACTTTATCAGTAAGCGGTAGCGATAGTCATGGAAGCATAAGATTGGCGAGACGACAACGATGCTACGATGGTGATCAAGGTGTCGCGCCAGTGACGATGGTGATCATGACGGTGCTTCGAAGATGGAGATCACAAGCACAAGATGATGATGGTCATATCATATCACTTATATTGATTGCATGTGATGTTTATCTTTTATGCATCTTATCTTGCTTTGATTGACGGTAGCATTTTAAGATGATCTCTCACTAATTATCAAGAAGTGTTCTCCCTGAGTATGCACCGTTGCGAAAGTTCTTCGTGCTGAGACACCACGTGATGATCGGGTGTGATAGGCTCTACGTTCAAATACAACGGGTACAAAACAGTTGCACACGCGGAATACTCAGGTTATACTTGACGAGCCAAGCATATACAGATATGGCCTCGGAACACAGAGACCGAAAGGTCGAGCATGAATCATATAGTAGATATGATCAACATAGTGATGTTCACCAATGAAACTACTCCATCTCATGTGATGATCGGACATGGTTTAGTTGATTTGGATCACGTGATCACTTAGAGGATTAGAGGGATGTCTATCTAAGTGGGAGTTCTTTAGTAATATGATTAATTGAACTTAAATTTATCATGAACTTAGTACCTGATAGTATCTTGCTTGTTTATGTTTGATTGTAGATAGATGGCCCGTGTTGTTGTTCCATTGAATTTTAATGCGTTCCTTGAGAAAGCAAAGTTGAAAGATGATGGTAGCAATTACACGGACTGGGTCCGTAACTTGAGGATTATCCTCATTGCTGTATAGAAGAATTACGTCCTGGAAGCACCGCTGGGTGCCAGGCCTGCTGCTGGAGCAACACCAGATGTTATGAACGTCTGGCAGAGCAAAGTTGATGACTACTCGATAGTTCAGTGTGCCATGCTTTACGGCTTAGAATCGGGACTTCAACGACATTTTGAACGTCATGGAGCATATGAGATGTTCCAGGAGTTGAAGTTAAAATTTCAAGCAAATGCCTGGATTGAGAGATATGAAGTCTCCAATAAGTTCTATAGCTGCAAGATGGAGGAGAACAGTTCTGTCAGTGAGCATATACTCAAAATGTCTGGGTATAATAATCACTTGATTCAATTGGGAGTTAATCTTCTAGATGATTGTGTTATTGATAGAATTCTCCAATCACTTCCACCTAGCTACAAGAGCTTTGTGATGAACTATAATATGCAAGGGATGAATAAGACAATTCCCGAGCTCTTCGCAATGCTGAAAGCTGCGGAGGTAGAAATCAAAAAGGAGCATCAAGTGTTGATGGTCAACAAGACCACTAGTTTCAAGAAAAAGGGCAAAGGGAAGAAGAAGGGGAACTTCAAAAAGAACATCAAGCAAGTTGCTGCTCAGGAGAAGAAACCCAAACCTGGACCTAAGCCTGAAACTGAGTGCTTCTACTGCAAGCAGACTGGTCACTGGAAGCGGAACTGCCCCAAGTATTTGGCGGATAAGAAGGATGGCAAGGTGAACAAAGGTATATGTGATATACATGTTATTGATGTGTACCTTACTAATGCTCGCAGTAGCACCTGGGTATTTGATACTGGTTCTGTTGCTAATATTTGCAACTCGAAACAGGAACTACGGATTAAGCGAAGATTGGCTAAGGACGAGGTGACGATGCGCGTGGGAAATGGTTCCAAAGTCGATGTGATCGCGGTCGGCACGCTACCTCTACATCTACCTTCAGGATTAGTATTAGACCTAAGTAATTGTTATTTGGTGCCAGCGTTAAGCATGAACATTATATCTGGATCTTGTTTGATGCGAGACGGTTATTCATTTAAATCAGAGAATAATGGTTGTTCTATTTATATGAGTAATATCTTTTATGGTCATGCACCCTTGAAGAGTGGTCTATTCTTATTAAATCTCGATAGTAGTGACACACATATTCATAATGTTGAAGCCAAAAGATGCAGAGTTGATAATGATAGTGCAACTTATTTGTGGCACTGCCGTTTAGGTCATATCGGTGTAAAGCGCATGAAGAAACTCCACACTGATGGACTTTTGGAACCACTTGATTATGAATCACTTGGTACTTGTGAACCGTGCCTTATGGGCAAGATGACCAAAACACCGTTCTCCGGTACTATGGAGAGAGCAACAGATTTGTTGGAAATCATACATACAGCTGTATGTGGCCCGATGAATGTTGAGGCTCGTGGCGGATATCGTTATTTTCTCACCTTCACAGATGACTTAAGCAGATATGGGTATATCTACTTAATGAAACATAAATCTGAAACATTTGAAAAGTTCAAAGAATTTCAGAGTGAAGTTGAAAATCATCGTAACAAGAAAATAAAATTCCTACGATCTGATCGTGGAGGAGAATATTTGAGTTACGAGTTTGGTGTACATTTGAAACAATGCGGAATAATTTTGCAACTCATGCCACCCGGAACACCACAGCATAATGGTGTGTCCGAACGTCGTAATTGTACTTTACTAGATATGGTGCGATCTATGATGTCTCTTACTGATTTACCGCTATCGTTTTGGGGTTATGCTTTAGAGATGGCCGCATTCACGTTAAATAGGGCACCATCAAAATCCATTGAGACGACGCCTTATGAACTGTGGTTTGGCAAGAAACCAAAGTTGTCATTTCTGAAAGTTTGGGGCTGCGATGCTTATGTGAAAAAGCTTCAACCTGATAAGCTCGAACCCAAATCGGAGAAATGTGTCTTCATAGGATATCCAAAGGAAACTATTGGATACACCTTCTATCACAGATCCGAAGGCAAGACTTTTGTTGCTAAATTCAGAAACTTTCTAGAGAAGGAGTTTCTCTCGAAAGAAGTGAGTGGGAGGAAAGTAGAACTTGATGAGGTAACTGTACCTGCTCCCTTATTGGAAAGTAGTACATCACAGAAACCAGTTTCTGTGACACCTACACCAATTAGTGAGGAAGCTAATGATGATGATCATGAAACTTCAGAACAAGATACTACTGAACCTCGTAGATCAACCAGAGTAAGATCCGCACCAGAGTGGTACGGTAATCCTGTTCTAGAAGTCATGCTACTAGATCATGATGAACCTACGAACTATGGAGAAGCAATGGTGAGCCCAGATTCCGCAAAATGGCTTGAAGCCATGAAATCTGAGATGGGATCCATGTATGAGAACAAAGTGTGGACTTTGGTTGACTTGCCCAATGATCGGCAAGCAATTGAGAATAAATGGATCTTCAAGAAGAAGACTGACACTGACGGTAATGTTACTGTATACAAAGCTCGACTTGTCGCAAAAGGTTTTCGACAAGTTCAAGGGATTGACTACGATGAGACCTTCTCACCCGTAGCGATGCTTAAGTCTGTCTGAATCATGTTAGCAATTGCCACATTTTATGATTATGAAATTTGGCAGATGGATGTCAAAAATGCATTCCTGAATGGATTTCTGGAAGAAGAGTTGTATATGATGCAACCAGAAGGTTTTGTCGATCCAAAGGGAGCTAACAAAGTGTGCAAGCTCCAGCGATCCATTTATGGACTGGTGCAAGCCTCTCGGAGTTGGAATAAACGCTTTGATAATGTGATCAAAGCATTTGGTTTTGTACAGACTTTTGGAGAAGCCTGTATT
Source organism: Triticum aestivum (assembly GCF_018294505.1). Classification (NCBI taxonomy): domain Eukaryota; kingdom Viridiplantae; phylum Streptophyta; class Magnoliopsida; order Poales; family Poaceae; genus Triticum; species Triticum aestivum. The sequence goes on along the minus strand of NC_057800.1, from coordinate 678,035,237 downwards.
TACAAGAAAGTGAGTGGGAGCTCTGTAGCATTTCTGATATTATATGTAGATGACATATTACTAATCAGAAATGATATAGAATTTCTGGATAGCATAAAAGGATACTTGAATAAGAGTTTTTCAATGAAAGACCTCGGTGAAGCTGCTTACATATTGGGCATTAAGATCTATAGAGATAGATCAAGACGCTTAATTGGACTTTCACAAAGCACATACCTTGACAAAGTTTTGAACAAGTTCAAAATGGATCAAGCAAAGAAAGGATTCTTGCCTATGTTACAAGGTGTGAAATTGAGTAAGACTCAATGCCCGACCACTACAGAAGATAGAGAGAAAATGAAAGATGTTCCCTATGCTTCAGCCATATGCTCTATCATGTATGCAACGCTGTGTACCAGACCTGATGTATGTCTTGCTATAAGTCTAGCAGGGAGGTAACAAAGTAATCCAGGAGTGGATCACTGGACAGCGGTCAAGAACATCCTGAAATACCTAAAAAGGACTAAGGATATGTTTCTCGTATATGGAGGTGACAAAGAGCTCATCGTAAATGGTTACATTGATGCAAGCTTTGACACTGATCCGGACGATTCTAAATCGCAAACCGGATACGTGTTTACATTAAACGGTGGAGCTGTCAGTTGGTGCAGTTCTAAACAAAGCGTTGTGGCAGGATCTACATGTGAAGCAGAGTACATAGCTGCTTCAGAAGCAGCAAACAAAGGAGTCTGGATGAAGGAGTTCATATCCGATCTAGGTGTCATACCTAGTGCATCGGGTCCAATGAAAATCTTTTGTGACAATACTGGTGCAATTGCCTTGGCAAAGGAATCCAGATTTCATAAGAGAACCAAGCACATCAAGAAACGCTTCAATTCCATCCGGGATCTAGTCCAGGTGGGAGACATAGAGATTTGCAAGATATATACGGATCTGAATGTAGCAGACCCGTTGACTAAGCCTCTTCCACGAGCAAAACATGATCAGCACCAAAGCTCCATGGGTGTTAGAATCATTACTGTGTAATCTAGATTATTGACTCTAGTGCAAGTGGGAGACTGAAGGAAATATGCCCTAGAGGCAATAATAAAGTTATTATTTATTTCCTTATATCATGATAAATGTTTATTACTCATGCTAGAATTGTATTATCCGGAAACATAATACTTGTGTGAATACATAGACAAACTAAACGTCACTAGTGTGCCTCTACTTGACTAGCTCGTTAATCAAAGATGGTTATGTTTCCTAACCATAGACATGTGTTGTCATTTGATTAACGGGATCACATCATTAGGAGAATGATGTGATTAACATGACCCATTCCATTAGCTTAGCACCCGATCGTTTAGTATGTTGCTATTGCTTTCTTCATGACTTATACATGTTCCTATGACTATGAGATTATGCAACTCCCGTTTGCTGGAGGAACACTTTGTGTGCTACCAAACGTCACAACGTAACTGGGTGATTATAAAGGAGCTCTACAGGTGTCTCCAAAGGTACATCTTGGGTTGGCGTATTTTGAGATTAGGATTTGTCACTCCGATTGTCGGAGAGGTATCTCTGGGCCCTCTCGGTAATGCACATCACATAAGCCTTGCAAGCATTGTAACTAATGAGTTAGTTGCGAGATGATGTATTACGAAACGAGTAAATAGACTTGCCGGTAACGAGATTGAACTAGGTATTGAGGTACCGACGATCGAATCTCGGGCAAGTAACATACCGATGACAAAGGGAACAACGTATGTTGTTATGCGGTCTGGCTGATAAAGATCTTCGTAGAATATGTAGGAGCCAATATGAGCATCCAGGTTCCGCTATTGGTTATTGACCGGAGACATGTCTTGGTCATGTCTACATTGTTCTCGAACCCGTAGGGTCCGCACGCTTAATGTTACGATGACAGTTTCATTATGAGTTTATATATTTTGATGTACCAAAGTTTGTTCGGAGTCCCGGATGTGATCACGGACATGACGAGGAGTCTCTAAATGGTCGAGACATAAAGATTGATATATTGGAAGCCTATGTTTGGACATCGGAAGTGTTCCGGGTGAAATCAGCATTTTACCGGAGTATCGGGAGGTTACCGGAACCCCCCGGTAATCTAATGGGCCTTAATGGGCCTAGTAGAGGAAGAGGAGAGGAGGCCTAGGGGCTGCCGCGCGCCCCTTCCCCCCAAGTCCGAATTGGACAAGGAGGGGGGCGGCGCCCCCCCCCTTCCTTTCTTCCCTCTCCTCCTTCCCCCCAAGTCCTAATCCAACTAGGGAAAGGGGGGAGTCCTACTCCCGGTAGGAGTAGGACTCCTCCTGCGCGCCTCCTCCTAGGGCCGGCCGCACCCCCCTCCCTTGCTCCTTTATATACGGGGGCAGGGGGGCACCTCTAGACACAAGTTGATCTTCAAGATCGTTCTCTTAGTCGTGTGTGGTGCCCCCCCTCCACCATAGTCCTCGATAATATTATAGTGGTGCTTAGGCGAAGCCCTATGACAGTAGAACATCAAGATCGTCACCACGCCGTCGTGCTGACGGAACTCTTCCCCGACACTTTGCTGGATCGGAGTCCGGGGATCGTCATCGAGCTGAACGTGTGCTAGAACTCGGAGGTGCCGTAGTTTCGGTGCTTGATCGGTCGGGCCGTGAAGACATACGACTACATCAACCGCGTTGTCATAACGCTTCCGCTGTCGGTCTACGAGGGTACGTAGACAACACTCTCCCCTCTCGTTGCTATACATCACCATGATCTTGCGTGTGCGTAGGAATTTTTTTTGAAATTACTATGTTCCCCAACACGTTGTTCCCTTTGTCATCGGTATGTTACTTGCCCGAGATTCGATCATCGGTATCTTAATACCTAGTTCAATCTCGTTACCGGCAAGTCTCTTTACTCGTTCCGTAATACATCATCCCGCAACTAACTCATTAGTTTCAATGCTTGCAAGGCTTAAGTGATGTGCATTACCGAGAGGGCCCAGAGATACCTCTCCGACAATCGGAGTGACAAATCCTAATCTCAAAATACGCCAACCCAACAAGTACCTTCGGAGACACCTGTAGAGCACCTTTATAATCACCCAGTTACGTTGTGACGTTTGGTAGCACACAAAGTGTTCCTCTGGTAAACGGGAGTTGCATAATCTCATAGTCATAGGAACATGTATAAGTCATGAAGAAAGCAATAGCAACCAACTAAACAATCAAGTGCTATGCTAACGTAATGGGTCAAGTCAATCACATCATTCTCCTAATGATGTGATCCCGTTAATCAAATGACAACTCATGTCTATGGTTAGGAAACATAACCATCTTTGATCAACGAGCTAGTCAAGTCGAGGCATACTAGTGACACTCTGTTTGTCTATGTATTCACACATGTATTATGTTTCCGGTTAATACAATTTTAGCATGAATAATAAACATTTATCATGATATAAGGAAATAAATAATAACTTTATTATTGCCTCTAGGTCATATTTCCTTCAGTCTCCCACTTGCATAGAGTCAATAATCTAGTTCACATCGCCATGTGATTTAATACCAATAGTTCACATCACCATGTGATTAACACCCATAGTTCACATCGACATGTGACCAACACCCAAAGGGTTTACTAGAGTCAATAATCTAGTTCACATCGCTATGTGATTAACACCCAAAGAGTACTGAGGTGTGATCATGTTTTGCTTGTGAGAGAAGTTTAGTCAACGGGTCTGCCACATTCAGATCCGTAAGTATTTTGCAAATTTCTATGTCAACAATGCTCTGCACAGAGCTACTCTAGCTAATTGCTCCCACTTTCAATATGTTTCCAGATTGAGATTTTGAGTCATCTGGATCAGTGTCAAAATTTGCATCGACGTAACCCTTTACGACGAACCTTTTGTCACTTCCACAATCGAGAAACATATCCTTATTCCACTAAGGATAATTTTGACCAATGTCCAGTGATCTACTCCTAGATCACTATTGTACTCCTTTGCCAAACTCAGGGCAGGGTATACAATAGGTCTGGTACACAGCATGGCATACTTTATAGAACCTATGGCTGAGGCATAGGGAATGACTTTCATTCTCTCTCTATCTTCTGCCGTGGTCGGGTTTTGAGTCTTACTCAACTTCACACCTTGTAACACAGGCAAGAACTCCTTTGACTGTTCCATTTTGAACTACTTCAAAATCTTGTCAAGGTATGTACTCATTGAAAAAACTTATCAAGCGTCTTGATCTATCTCTATAGATCTTGATGCTCAATATGTAAGCAGCTTCACCGAGGTCTTTCTTTGAAAAAACTCCTTTCAAACATACCTTTATGCTTTGCAGAATAATTCTACATCATCTCCGATCAACAATATGTCATACATATACTTATCAGAAATGTTGTAGTGCTCCCACTCACTTTCTTGTAAATACAGGCTTCACCACAAGTCTGTATGAAACTATATGCTTTGATCAACTTATCAAAGCGTATATTCCAACTCCGAGATGCTTGCACCAGTCCGTAGATGGATCGCTGTAGCTTGCATATTTTGTTAGCACCTTTAGGATTGACAAAACCTTCTGGTTGCATCATATACAACTCTTCTTTAATAAATCCATTAAGGAATGCAGTTTTGTTTATCCATTTGCCAGATTTCATAAAATGTGGCAATTGCTAACATGATTCAGACAGACTTAAGCATAGATACGAGTGAGAAACTCTCATCATAGTCAACACCTTGAACTTGTCGAAAACCTTTTGTGACAATTCTAGCTTTGTAGATAGTAACACTACTATCAACGTCCGTCTTCCTCTTGAAGATCCATTTAACCTCAATGGCTCGCCGATCTTTGGGCAAGTCAATCAAAGTCCATACTTTGTTCTTATACATGGATCTCATCTCAGATTTTATGGCCTCAAGCCATTTCGTGGAATCTGGGCTCATCATCGCTTCCTCATAGTTCGTAGGCTCGTCATGGTCAAGTAACATGACCTCCAGAACAGGATTACCATACCACTCTGGTGCGGATCTCACTCTGGTTTACCTACAAGGTTCGGTAGCAACTTGATCTGAAGTTACATGATCATTATCATTAGCTTCCTCACTAATTGGTGTAGTAGTCACAGGAACATATTTCTGTGATGAACTACTTTCCAATAAGGGAGTAGGTACAGTTACCTCATCAAGTTCTACTTTCCTCCCACTCACTTCTTTCGAGAGAACCTCCTTCTCTAGAAAGGATCCATTCTCAGCAACGAATATCTTGCCTTCGGATCTGTGATAGAAGGTGTACCCAACATTTTCTTTTGGGTATCCTATGAAGATGCACTTCTCTGATTTGGGTTTGAGCTTATCAGGTTGAAACTTTTTCACATAAGCATTGCAACCTCAAACTTTAAGAAATGACAGCTTAGATTTCTTGCCAAACCATAGTTCATACAGTGTCATCTCAACGGATTTAGATGGTGCCCTATTTAATGTGAATGTAGTTGTCTCTAATGCATAACCCCAAAATGATAGTGGTAAATCGGTAAGAGACATCATAGATCGCACCATATCTAATATAGTACGGTTACGATGTTCGGCACACCATTACACTGTGGTGTTCCAGGTGGCGTGAGTAGTGAAACTATTTCACATTGTTTTAACTGAAGACCAAACTCGTAACTCAAATATTTTACTTCTGCGATCATATCGTAGAAACTTTTATTTTTGGTACGATGATTCTCCACTTCACTCTGAAATTCTTTGAACTTTTCAAATGTTTCAGACTTGTGTTTCATCAAGTAGATATACTCATATCTGCTCAAATCATCTATGACGATCAGAAAATAATGATACCTGCCGCGAGCCTCAATATTCATCGGACCACATACATCAGTATGTATGATCCAACAAATCTGTTGCTCGCTCCATTGTTCCGGAGAACGGAGTCTTAGTCATCTTGCCCATGAGGCATGGTTGGCAAGCATCAACTGATTCATAATCAAGTGATTCCAAAAGCCCATCAGCATGGATTTTCTTCATGTGCTTTACACCAATATGACCTAAACGGCAGTGCCACAAATAAATTGCACTATCATTATTAACTTTGCATCTTTTGGCTTCAATATTATAAAAATGTGTATCACCACGATCGAGATCCAACAAACCATTTTCATTGGGTGTATGACCATAGAAGGTTTTATTCATGTAAACATAACAACAATTATTCTCTAACTTACATGAATAACCGTATTGCAATAAACATGATCCAATCATATTCATGCTCAACGCAAACACTAAATAACATTTATTTTAGGTTTAACACTAATCCCGAAAGTATAGGGAGTGTGCGATGATGATCATATCAATCTTGGAACCATTTCCAATACACATCGTCACTTCACCCTTAACTAGTCTCTGTTCATTCTACAACTCCTGTTTTGAGTTACTATTCTTAGCAACTGAACTAGTATCAAATACCGAGGGGCTGCTACGAACACTAGTAAAATACACATAAATAATCTGTATATCAAATATACCTTTGTTCACTTTGCCATCCTTCTTATCCGCCAAATACTTGGGGCAGTTTCGCTTCCAGTGACCAGTCCCTTTGCAGTAGAAGCACTTAGTCTCAGGCTTAGGGCCAGACTTGGGCTTCTTCACTTGAGCAGCAACTTGCTTGCCGTTCTTCTTGAAGTTTCCTTTCTTTCCCTTTGCCCTTTTTCTTGAAACTAGTGGTTTTATTTACCATCAACAATTGATGCTTTTCTTGATTTCTACCTTCGTTGATTCCAGCATCACGAAGAGCTTGGGAATCCGCTTCCGTTATATATTATAGTTCATCATGAAGTTCTACTAACTTGGTGATGGTGAATAGAGAATTCTGTCAATCACTATTTTATCTGGAAGATTAACTCCCACTTCATTCAAGCGATTGTAGTACCCAGACAATCTGAGCACATGCTCACTGCTTGAGCTATTCTCCTCCATCTTTTAGCTATAGAACTTGTTGGAGACTTCATATCTCTCAACTCGGGTATTTGCTTGAAATATTAACTTCAACTCCTGGAACATCTCATATGGTCCGTCTTTGAAATCCCGATTCTAAGTTGTTAAGCATGGTGCACTAAACTATCAAGTAGCCATCATATTGAGCTAGCCAAACATTCATAACGTCTGCATCTGCTCCTGCAATAGGTCAGTCACCTAGCAGTGCATCAAGGACATAATTCTTCTGTGCAGCAATGAGGATAAACCTCAGATCATGGATCCAATCCGCATCATTGCTACTAACATCTTTCAACTTAGTTTTTCTCTAGGAACATATCAAAATAAACATAGGGAAGCAACAACGCGAGCTATTGATCTACAACATAGATATGCTAATACTACTAGGACTAAGTTCATGATAAATTTAAAGTTCAATTAATCATATTACTTAAGAACTCCCACTTAGATAGACATCCCTCTAATCATCTAAGTGATCGCGTGATCCAAATCAACTAAACCATAACCGATCATTACGTGAAATGGAGTAGTTTTCAATGGTGAACATCACTATGTTGATCATATCTACTATATGATTCACGCTCGACCTTTCAGTCTTAGTGTTCCGAGGCCATATATGCATATGCTAGGCTCGTCAAGTTTAACCTGAGTATTCTGCGTGTGCAAAACTGGCTTGCACCCGTTGTAGATGGACGTAGAGCTTATCACACCCGATCATCACGTGGTGTCTGGGCACGACGAACTTTGGCAACGGTGCATACTCAGGGAGAACACTTTTATCTTGAAATTTAGTGAGAGATCATCTTATAATGCCACCGTCAATCAAAGGAAGATAAGATGCATAAAAGATAAACATCACATGCAATCAATATAAGTGATATGATATGGCCATCATCATCTTGTGCTTGTGATATCCATCTCCGAAGCACCGTCATGATCACCATCATCACCGGCGCGACACCTTGATCACCATCGTAGCATCGTTGTCGTCTTGCCAATCTTATACTTCCACGACTATCGCTACCGCTTAGTGATAAAGTAAAGCATTACAGCGCAATTGCATTGCATACAATAAAGCGACAACCATATGGCTCCTGCCAGTTGCCGATAACTCAGTTACAAAACATATCATCTCATACAATAAAATTTAGCATCATGTCTTGACCATATCACATCACAACATGCCCTGCAAAAACAAGTTAGACGTCCTCTACTTTGTTGTTGCAAGTTTTACGTGGCTGCTATGGGCTTAGCAAGAATCGTTTCTTACCTACGCATCAAAAACCACAACGATAGTTTGTCAAGTTGGTGCTGTTTTAACCTTCGCAAGGACCGGGCGTAGCCACACTCGGTTCAACTAAAGTTGGAGAAACTGACACCCGCCAGCCACCTGTGTGCAAAGCACGTTGGTAGAACCAGTCTCGCGTAAGCGTACGCGTAATGTTGGTCCGGGCCGCTTCATCCAACAATATCATCGAACCAAAATATAACATGCTGGTAAGCAGTATGACTTATATCGCCCACAACTCACTTGTGTTTTACTCGTGCATATAACATCAACGCATAAAACCTGGCTCGGATGCCACTGTTGGGGAACGTAGTAATTTCAAAAATATTCCTATGCACACGCAAGATCATGGTGATGCATAGCAATGAGAGGGGAGAGTGTTGTCCACGTACCCTCGTAGACCGAAAGCGGAAGTGTTAGCACAACGCGGTTGATGTAGTCGTACGTCTTCACGATCCAACCGATCAAGTACCGAACGCACGGCACCTCCGAGTTCTGCACACGTTCAACTCGATGATGTCCCTCGAACTCCGATCCAGCCGAGTGTTGAGGGAGAGTTTCATCAGCACGACGGCGTGGTGACGATGATGATGTTGTACCGACGCAGGGCTTCGCCTAAGCACCGCTACGATATGATCGAGGTGGATTATGGTGGAGGGGGGCACCGCACACGGCTAAGAGATCAAGAGATCAACTTGTGTGTCTAGAGGTGCCCCCTGCCCCTGTATATAAAGGAGCAAGGGGGAGGCCGGCCGGCCCTCTGTGGGCGTGCCAGGAGGAGGAGTCCTCCTCCTAGTAGGAGTAGGACTCCCCTTTCCTACTCCTACTAGGAGGAGGAAAGGAAGGAGGAGAAGGAGAAGGAAGGAGAAGGAGGAAAGGGGGGCCGGTCCCCTAGTCCAATTCGGTTTGGGCTAGGGGGGGCGCGCCCTGCCTCCTCTCTTCCACCACTTGGCCCATGAGGCCCATTACTTCTTCCTCGTATTCCCGTAACTCCCTGGTACCCCCGAAAATACCCGAATCACTCGGAACCTTTCCGATGTTCGAATATAGTCGTCCAACATCTCGACCATTTCGAGACTCCTCGTCATGTCCCCGATATCATCCGGGACTCTGAACTACCTTCGGTACATCAAATCACATTAACTCATAATACAATCGTCACCAAAACTTTAAGCGTGCGGACCCTACGGGTTCGAGAACTATGTAGACATGACCGAGACATGTCTCCAGTCAATAACCAATAGCGGAACCTGGATGCTCATATTGGCTCCCACATATTCTACGAAGATCTTTATCGGTCAGACCGCATAACAACATACATTGTTCCCTTTGTCATCGGTATTTTACTTGCCCAAGATTCGATCGTCGGTATCTTAATACCTAGTTCAATCTCGTTACTGGCAAGTCTCTTTAATCGTTCCGTAATACATCATCCCGCAACTAACTCATTAGTTGCAATTCTTGCAAGGCTTAAGTGATGTGCATTACCGAGAAGGCCCAGAGATACCTCTCCGACAATCGGAGTGACAAATCCTAATCTCAAAATACGCCAAGCCAACAAGTACCTTCGGAGACACCTGTAGAGCACCTTTATAATCACCCAGTTACGTTGTGACGTTTGGTAGCACACAAAGTGTCCCTCTGGTAAATGGGAGTTGCATAATCTCATAGTCATAGGAACATGTATAAGTCATGAAGAAAGCAATAGCAACAAACTAAACGATCAAGTGCTATGCTAACGTAATGGGTCAAGTCAATCACATCATTCTCCTAATGATGTGATCCCGTTAATCAAATGACAACTCATGTCTATGGTTAGGAAACATAACCATCTTTGATCAACGAGCTAGTCAAGTAGAGGCATACTAGTGACACTCTGTTTGTCTATGTATTCACACATGTATTATGTTTTCGGTTAATACAATTCTAGCATGAATAATAAACATTTATCATGATATAATAAAATAAATAATAACTTTATTATTGCCTCTAGGGCATATTTCCTTCAATATATCTTTCGATACAGACGTCGAGAAAGATCAAATGAGTGCAAAGTATATTGGAAGCACATCGAGGAGCGTTTCAAACATCATCTTGGGTGGAGAATGAATCGTACCCTCAAATATCTCACAAACCAATGGGGGTACGGTTAAAAGATGTGCAACTGTTGGCCATGTTGTTTGGAGCAAGTGAAACAAGCTCCTCCTAGCAGTGCCACCATTGACTGATATGTAAGCAATCTTATTGTTTCTTGATTGTCACATCTGATTACTTTGAGCATTCTCATCAATTTGAGCATTTGTTTGTTTTAGGATAACAACGCCTAAGAGAGGTACCAACAAATGACCAAGTCGACGGGCAAGACATTTGGCCTCCAAAATTTGTTAGAAGGCCATGACAATTGAAAGTCGAGCAATCATAACGCCAGTCCAAAAACTGAGAAGCGCAGCAATTCCTCTTCGAAGATGGACGACAATGACGATGATGATGGTGATGGAGAGGAAAGGGAAAAGATGCCTACAAGTCCCAGTCCGGTGTCTCTCATGGGTCAACCCGACAAAAGGAAGAGAGGAAAGGGGAAGCTCAAGAGAGAAGGACAATAAACGAGTGCACTCAGAAGAGGAAGTAAGAGAAGCTAGAGATGGAGGAGAAGAAGAATCAAGATGAGAGGGTAAGATGGGATGCTATGCAAGATAGCTGATGACGCCAGGAAGAGATGGAGACACATAGGCTACAAATTAAGGAGCACCAGGTGACAACTGAACACATAGCCGAGGAGAATCGGTTAATCATGTTGGATTCGCACCAAATGGATATAGTGGGACGCGCATTTTGGGAGAAGGAGTGAATGGTGCACACATTCCAAGAACCTCGAAAGAGGGGACAATGCACACGCCAAAGGAGAAGGGGATGATGCACTAGCTAAATAAAGGGATGGTGAACATGTCGGAGAAGGGAATGGCGCACATGCTGATGAAGGGGATGATGCGCACGCTAGCAAAATGTGATTTGCAAATGTCGCCGGCTAAATGCTTTTGTTCATGTAACTTGTTACAAACTATGTGCGTGTTGGCTTGATGTGCTAAGCATTTAAATTTGAAGGGAAAGTGTTTGAATGAGGTTTTTTTTAATAGAGGCCAAGATACGATGACTCTAAGTTTGCGCGTCGCCTGGTTAGACTCCAAACACATATGGTAACTCTACTATAGTTGTAAAGCAGTTTGTAAATTCTTCTTCTCATGAGTTTGCAACAACAAAATTATTTTCAAGGAATGTAGCGTTGTAGTTATTATAGTAATTAGTAACTATTTTTAAGTGTAGGTTTTCCACTTGTTACAAATCATGTCACACATAACGATGCCATCGACACTTTTGGCAAGCCCCCCTCAGTTAATTGCGGTTTCATTCACACTACCACGTAGTTTAGAGTGTCGTACCGAGATAGATAACACTGCTTTATACAATACCGCGGAATGTATATAGGTTTTGTCAGACTTCTCTCTTTCACATATTAATATTACCCAATTGTAGAAGCATGCTTATAGTATTTCTCCAATTGAGGTTTAGGCTCGAAATTTTAACAAGTACACACTAGACGTGAAACAACTATAGCCACCATGTTATTAGTTGTAGAAGATGTGAGCTTGTCACCGAAACGCTTACCAATGATGTGCAGGTGCTCGCGCGTCATTGGTAACTCTTTGGTTGGCGGCTGTATGACATACCACTGACAGACCTGGAAAATGGTGTGCATGACGATATCATTAACACTTATGACAAGCCTTTGTCACATTATTACGGTTCATGAGCCCCATTGGTGGCAGCAACATATGGCCGACCTAGAGGCAGAGGGGAAAGAGTTCGGTGAGATGAGAGGAATTGGTGGGCAACATCAAGATGTGCATGAAAGAGAGGTCCTAATTTGGGATCAAAAGAATAAGAGAGGATAGCGAAAGCCATATGCTTCTCGAGGATATCGATAAGATGGAGAGGATTGGTGAGGTCAGAACGCATGTGTCCATCGATCAAGCTGGTTAATACTTACAATGGAACCAATCATAAGATTTCGAATGTTTTCTTACAATTATGTGGTACACAAAGATTATGATGACGTGAGAAAAATGAAAAATAAACACACTAGCAAGGTGTTTTTTGTTAATGTACCTAACAACATTACATAATTTTGTATGATAGTGGGATCTCACCTGAAGTCATCGGACAAACATGGGGCACATGGTTTACCCAAGTTCGGTATCATGTACAAAAAAGCCCTACTTATACTTATATGTATATTGAGACAAGGCACGGGAGCGATTACAATTCTGGTCTCGGCGCGTTCATGGGTGACTCCTCGAGGATACGGTAGCAATCTAGATTGATTTATTTATGATGTCTACAAATGTCATCGATCAATCTTCCTTGGTAATGACTTGTCTCGATCCCTCTCACATCCTCATAGGGTCTTTGCGTCCTTATATAGGGGTCGAGAGGTTGGAGTTCTTCTCGGACGCATATCTCCTTTCCTTCTTCTCCAAGTTGGGCTATTTTCCTTGTAGAATACAACTCACACAAAATAGTAGTTTTTTCCAACACTTGATTTCTGGGTCTTATGGAAACTAGTTTTAGATATCCCTGAGTTTGTTAGACAAATTCAAACAAGGTATTAGTTTGTTATGCTCGTAATTCAGGATAAGAAAAATCAGTTTCCTAAATACTTCTTATCCAATTAAGCCCTGAGGAAATAGCGGGTGACACATCTAGAGAAGTTGGACATGTACGATGAGCCCCCACACTGGATGTACGTAGGCAAATTGCTCCTCTTAGTTTTTTTAGGGATAATTGCTCCTCTTAGTTTTTTTGAGAAAAGCTTGCTAGGCTTTTATTTATTAGCTAAAATGTTCATAGGAATTGCAATTGGGTCATGCTTAGTGCCCAACCACATATGCCTCCTCACAGGGAGAGAAACACCATGCCTAGCAAGTCTATGAGCCTTATAGTTCAATTCTCTAGATTCATAAGCAAAATTACAGGTACTCCCTCCGTTCCTAAATACTTGTCTTTCTAGGCATTTCAACAAATGACTACATACGAAGCAAAATGAGTGAATCTACACTCTAAAATATGTCTACATACATCCATATGTAGTAGTCATTTGAAATGTCTAGAAAGACAAATATTTAGAAACGGAGGGAGTAGTAAATAAAGAAGAAGTTTGTAAAATCTCTGGTTGAAAACAACTTTGATGTCTTCTCCATATCACTTATTGGGCCGGATACCACGTGACATATGTGGTAAGCAATCCAAATAATTTAAAAAAAACTTATTGGGCTGGATACTGTGCTGCTCTCATATCTGCTACTAACGCACTCTAGTTGAAGTTCTAGCCTGTCATAAGACGCAGGGAGCTATATCTCGCACTAAGCGAGACGGAAGGATCTCTTGCATCGAGCTACTACAGTATCAGGCTAGCCCATTAGCGCATGCAGACTTAAAAAAGAAACAACAAAGATAATTGCTCCTCTTAGTTTTTTTGAGAAAAGCTTGCTAGGCTTTTATTTATTAGCTAAAATGTTCATAGGAATTACAATTGGGTCATGCTTAGTGCCCAACCACATATGCCTCCTCACAGGGAGAGAAACACCATGCCTAGCAAGTCTATGAGCCCTATAGTTCAACTCTCTAGATTCATAAGCAAAATTACAGGTACTCCCTCCGTTCCTAAATACTTGTCTTTCTAGTCATTTCAACAAATGACTACATACGGAGCAAAATGAGTGAATCTACACTCTAAAATATGTCTACATACATCCATATGTAGTAGCCATTTGAAATGTCTAGAAAGACAAATATTTAGGAACGGAAGGAGTAGTAAATAAAGAAGAAGTTTGTAAAATCTCTGGTTGAAAACAACTTTGATGTCTTCTCCATATCACTTATTGGGCCGGATACCACGTGACATATGTGGTAAGCAATTCAAACAATTCAAAAAAAACTTATTGGGCTGGATACTGTGCTGCTCTCATATCTGCTACTAACGCACTCTAGTTGAAGTTCTAGCCTGTCATAAGACGCAGGGAGCTATATCTCGCACTAAGCGAGACGGAAGGATCTCTCGCATCGAGCTACTACAGTATCAGGCTAGCCCATTAGCGCACGCAGACTTAAAAAAGAAACAACAAAGATAAGGGGGCACCCAAGGATCGATCCCCGGTCCCCATCAAGACGCGAGGCACTACTAGCCACTCAGCTCACGTCAAGTTCATGCTAAGGTAGTTGGGTGCGACCTACTTCAGGCGAAACGAGCTAGTTTTTCATTGAGTTTTTTGGAACTTTTCTGCTTTGTTTTCACCCTTTTTTCTCTGTTTTCATTGGATATTTTATTTCCTATATTTTTTGGTGTCTTTCTTCGGTTTTCTTTATATCTTATTGGGTTCATTATGTTTTTTATCTTTTTTCTTTGTCTTTCTTCGCGTTTTTTCTTTATTTCTTGTTTTTCACCAGTTTTCATTGTTTTCTATACACATTTCTTGTATATATCTAATTAAATTTTCTAATACATGTTTAACATTTTTCCAATATTTGATTAACATTTTTCAAATACCAGATTAACAATTTGTGAATACATGGTCAATAGAGACATTTAATATTTTTGAAATGTTTAACTAACATTTTTCAAATAAAAGTTTACATTTAATGGTACCTGGTCAACATTTTTTCTGTACACTTTTAACATTTTTCAAATGCTTCATTAACGTTTTTCAAATAATTATTTAATATTTTCTTGAATACTTTATTAACATGTTTATATACATGATCAATTTTTTAATCATTTTTAATACATGGTTAACATTTTTCTGCACATTTAACATTTTTCAAATAGTTGATTAACATTTTTCAAATATTTTTTAAACATTTTTTCAAATACTAGATTAACATTTTTATATACATGATAAAAAATTCATCACTTTTTAATACATGGCCGGTATTTTTTCAATACAGAATTCACATATTCCAAATGTTTGATTAAAAAATCCATTTCTTGGTTAAGATTTTTTATATACATGATTAAAAAAACATATTTTATTAATACATGGTCAACATTTTTTCTATACACATTTAATTTTTTTAAATGCTTGATTAACATTTTTAAAATACTTGATAAAAAATTTCAAATGATAGATTACTATTTTCTAAAATACATGATCAATTTTTATATACATTTTTCGTATACATGGTAAACATTTTCTTGATACACATTAGCCATTTTTCAAATATTTTGTCAATATTTTTAAATATTATTTCATAAAGTGTTTCGTCAACATTTAAAATAAGTACAAACTAAATCAAAAAATAAACAAAAAACTTGCAAGAACAAAAAGGATGTTGTGGCCTCCCGCGCTCCGAGGCAGGCCCATCTCGCTGTCCCCTTTAGCGAGGGTTCCTAGATCTCGCTAGAAGCACGCCACCTCGTACAGGGCGCACACCCCCCGATCACTCATCATCGCTATATGGGCCGGCCCTTTTATTTCTGTTTTGAAAACGCAAAAGCAAAAGAAAAGCGGCGGCATTGTGATTTGAACAGGGTACCTCCAGCTTCATCGTACACGACAAAAACCACCACGCCACCAAGCCTAATCTAACAGTGTACACCTTTCTAGTTCTTTTGTTCCTTGTACTTTTCTTTTATCATTTCCTTTTTTCCATTTTCTATTTTTCTTCCTTCCCTTTTCTTTTTTTCTTTCTTCCTGGTTCGAAGCAAAATCGATGACCTTTTTTCAATCTTGATGAACTTTTTTCTCAAATTTGATGAACTTTTTTCAAACTCGATGAACTTTTTTTCAAACTCGTTGAACTATTTTCAAATTCGTGAACTTTTTTATCAAAAAGTGATGAACTTGTTTTAAATCCATGAACTGTTTCAAAAATATAGCGAATTTTTTCTCAAATTTGATGAACTTTTTTGAACGTCGGTGAACTTTTTTCAAACTCGTGAACTTTTTTTATCAAAAGTGACGAAGTTGTTTTAAATCCGTGAACTTTTTCCAAAATCCGGTGAACTTTTTTCAAATTTGTGATCTTTTTTTATCAAAACTGATTAACTTTTCACAAATCCGTGAACTTTTTTTCCTCAAAATGGATGAACCTTTTTCAAAATTGATTAACTGCTTCTAAAAATGATGAGTTTTTTTATTCTTTTGAAATCCGTGACCTTTTTCAAAATAGATGATCTGTTTTTAAAATTCACGAATTCTTGTTCATTTTTTCGTTCCCCTTTTGCAAATAATTTGTGCTGCGGCAGAAACTGTGTCAAATAAAATTGTTTACGTGTATAACTCCCAAATGTTATCCTGGTGCAGTGGTTGAAGCCCCAAGTCCGTCAGGAATGCCACGTGGGTTCGAGTCCTTCTTTCTACATATTTTTTTGGGACGTTTTTCTTTTATTGGAAGCCGCGCGCTGAAGGCGCCAGCGAGGAGCTCTCCATTAGGAGCGCAAGTCGCCGGCATTTCCTAAAGGTAAATGTTTGAAAACGGTGCGCCGGCCGAGTGTTCGGCCGGTCGCCACGCTCGCGTCGCTACAGTCCTGGTCCACCACCCACAAAGCTACGCTCGCGTCGCTACAACCCTGGCCAACCACTCATAAAGCCAAGTTTATCTCCACCGCTTCCATCTTATCCCCTCGCATATTCTCGAGACCATATGAGGTGTCTCCTCCTTCAATCCCCTTGCTCAATATCTCTCATCTCCCTTCTTGTGCTCTCTCTTCAGGAATCCACACCCAACCCTCATGAAATCGAGTTCGTTTTTGTTGCCTTATCTGTTCCCCGTGACATTTTCCACCATATATCCATGAGAGGGGGTGAGTTGTTTGCATTTTTTGCTTTTCTCTCTCATATCCTTGGCAGTACACCATGGATCGACGAGGTTGAGCACAAGCACATGCTGCACACGCACACGCTTCCCTCCTTGGAGCCGCGCGCTGAAGGCGCCAGCGAGGAGCTCTCCATTAGGAGCGCAAGTCGCCGGCATTTCCTAAAGGTAAATGTTTGAAAACGGTGCGCCGGCCGAGTGTTCGGCCGGTCGCCACGCTCGCGTCGCTACAGTCCTGGTCCACCACCCACAAAGCTACGCTCGCGTCGCTACAGCCCTGGCCCACCACTCATAAAGCCAAGTTTATCTCCACCGCTTTCATCTTATCCCCTCGCATATTCTGGAGACCATATGAGGTGTCTCCTCCTTCAATCCCCTTGCTCAATATCTCTCATCTCCCTTCTTGTGCTCTCTCTTCAGGAATCCACACCCAATCCTCATGAAATCGAGTTCGTTTTTGTTGCCTTATCTGTTCCCCGTGACATTTTTCACCATATATCCATGAGAGGGGGTGAGTTGTTTGCATTTTTTGCTTTTCTCTCTCATATCCTTGGCAGTACACCATGGATCGACGAGGTTGAGCACAAGCACATGCTGCACACACACACGCTCCCCTCCTTGGAGCTGCGAGCAAAGGGCCCGACGACTGGGCTGCAAGTTCGCGCACCCGCTATGTCACCATGGTGCGCGACGACGGCGACTGGTTCCTGCTCACGCAGCGATGCTGAAACCGGCCTACAGGGAGCTGCAAGCGGCACATGTTGATGCTGGAACCAGTGTCCCTTGATGCTGGAACCGGACGCGCCCTGGGCAGGCAACACATTTTTTTGCTGGAACCAGCCTTTATTTTTGCTGGAACCGTCTTTTTTTTGCTACTATGGGCACTGGACTCTTTTTTCAGTGAGATTGTTTTGCTGGAACTAGCATTTATTTTTTGCTGGAACGGGCTAATTCATTTGCTACAATTGGCTTATCGGTTTTTGTTGCTGAGATTTTTGTTGGAACCATCATTAAGTTTTGTTGGAACCGGCAAATCTATTTGCTTCAACCGAGTACCGGAGGTTTTTGTTGCTTTCAATATTTGCTGGAAATAGCATCAAGTTTTGCTGGAACCAGCTTATCTTTTTTGCTTCAACTATGTATTGGAGGTTTTTGTTGCTTTTTAGATTTGTTTTTGCTGGACATGGCAGTGGCGGTGCAAGTCAATGACGGCGGCCGGAGAAGGAGACGGCCGAGATGTTGCAACCATGGTGACCACATGTTTGAACCCGTCTGTGTTCAAGCTACAACCATGTCGAGCGGAGGCAGCTGAGACGAGCGCAATGGCACGAACGCCAGCGAGCACGGGTGGGTGGACGCGGTGGCACGGGTGACCGGCAAGCACGAGATGCCGAGGACAAGTGCGGCGGCCGGCGAGCGCGCCTAAACTAGGTCGCTACCTTTTTTCCAGCGTGGTTGACTTTTTGGAGATAAGAAAAAGTTGTATCGTACGGTTGAAAAGTCTGTATCGTATGCTCGGCAGCCGACCGGCTGAAAATTGGGCCGGTGCGCCGGCGCCTATCACTGCCCTTTCCTAAACGGCGCTCTCTGCGCCTGATATAGTTCTTTGTGCAATCGGGCGCACACCCCTCCGTCCACACTGGGCTGGCCCGTCTTACCTTTTTTTTCTTCTACTCTAAATTCTTTCAAAAAAAGGTGTGCCGGGGAGGATTCGAACCTTTCACCCCACAGTCTCTTTACATGCGCAGTAACCACCGGGGACAACAAGCTTTGGTGATTGAGAGCATCTTTCACAGTTCTTCAAATAAAGAACGTGAACCTGTTTTCTTTTCTCTTTTTTTCGCCGGTTTTCTTTTGTTTGTTCTTTTTTCTATTTTGTGAACCTTTTTCGATTTCGCGAACATTGTTTTGTGAACCTTTTTTGAATTCGTGAACTTTTTTCAAAATTGATAAAAAAATTGCAAATCCGTTGAGCATTTTCTCAAATTTGATGAACTTTTTTTTGTGAACCTTTTTTAAATTCATGAACTTTTTTCAAAATCCATAAACTTTTTGCAAATCTGATGAACGTTTCTCAAATTTGATGAACTTTCTTTGTGAACCTTTTTTGAATTCATGAACTTTTTTCAAAATCCATAAGCTTTTTGCAAATCCGATGAACTTTTTTTTGTGAACCTTTTTTGAATTCGTGAACTTTTTACAAAATCGATGAACTTTTTTGCAAATCTGATGAACTTTTTTTCAAAATTGATGAACTATTTTCAAATTTTGTTGAATTTTTTCCGAAATTGATAAACACTTTTTAAAAAATGGACGAACATTTCTACAAATTTGATGAACTTTAAGTAAAATGATGAACTTTTTACAAATTTAATGAACTTTTTTTCAAGTTCAATGATCTTTTTTCAAGTTCAATAAGTGTTTTTAAAATAATTAGGAAATCTAATAAATAGCGCTAATTTATTGGTTCTTATACACTTCGCGTTCATTTGTACTAACTAGCGGTTCCTTGTTGTAGTGGTTAGCGGAATGGTTCCTCCCTTGTAGTTTCAAGGCGTGAGTTTGAGTGACGGTACCGGCAGTTTTTTGCGTGTTTTATTCACGAGACATTTTTCCTTCTACAGCGTGTGGTGGGCCGGCCCATGAGGTGCGGCGTGCGAGCGCCAGCTTCCTGAACCGGCGCTTAGGAGCTCCCCAAGTCGCCAGCGAGCGACCTGGTGCATACCCTCCTCACGCGCTAGGTATTCATATCATCCGGCCCATTTTCCTGATTTATTCTCCACCGGTTTTGGGCAGGTTCTAGAACCTTCCTTCATCCGGTTTTCTTTCCTTTCGGTTTGGTCTGTTTTTTTCTTTTTTAACTTTGGTACATTTTTTGAAATCCTAATTTTTTTATGAAATCATGAACATTTTGCAAATACATTAACATTTTTTTGAAATCGAGAACTTTTTTACACATTTCTGAACATTTTTAACATTCATGAACCTTTAATTGAAATTTCGAATTTTTTGGAAGGTTTGAACAATTGTTTTGAATCGGTGAATATTTTTCAAATTTTAGGAAAATAATTTGAAATTCAGTAACATTTTCTGTTTTTAACGAAATGTTTTTTTGAGTTTGTGTATATTTTTTGAATTTTGTGAATATTTTTTTGAAATTTGGGAACCATATCAGAATTTCCGAACATTTGTTAATATTGCGAATATTTTTTGGAAGTTCATTAACATTTTTTGAAATTGTGAACATCTTATGAATAGACAAACATTTGTTTTGAAAGCATGAATATTTTTTTGAATCCCTGTGCATCTATGATTTCACAAATATTTATTCGAATCATGCACTTTTCTGAATTTACGAACATTATTCCCCAATCCACAACTTTTTGGGAATGCTGAATAACTTTTGAAAAGGAGAAAACTTAAAATAGAATAAAGCGAAAAAAACAATGGGCTTCCCACTATCCGTTTTGCACATGGGCTGGCCCACGGGCTGGCACATATGTGGCGTGCAGGCGCGCACCAAGCCCATTCCGCGGTTTCACAAACAAAGGTGCTGTTTCTATGGGTCAGCCCATTCCGCGGTTTCACCCCAACCGGTTTTAGGAAGGTTCTACAACCTTGCCTGAACCTGGTTTTCTGGTTTTCTTGTGGTTTTTGCTTTCTTTTCCTTTTGTGCTTTCTCTTTTATTTTTCCTTTTCTGTTTTATTTTTTCTTTTCTTTTCTTTTCTATTTTTCTGTTTTCGCAAATAGGCCCGTGCGTTGTCACAGGAGAAAAAGAATCAGATTATATGCAAATTATGCCAGGATGAGATACTGACTTTTAAAATGTCACTTCATAAAGTATGTCAAAATCATGTCATGATGAGATAAGAGACTTTTAGAAACTCATTTCGAAAACTGAAAATGTGATGGTCTCATGACGACTTTATTTCCTAAGGCGTCACAAGGAAAAAAAATAGCTGAGGAAACTGTATTGATAGACCCTGCCTAAGGTAGACTGATGAATGATGTGTCTCGCCTTGACCTAGCATCGTGGTGTTTTTCATGACCAGTAAAACTATAGTACCAGAATAAAAATAGATATGTATGAAAGCCAATTAGACATTTAGTCATTTCATATAGCTTACAAAAACTAACCCATTGGAAAATGTGTCATTTTTTTGGGGCTCAATGTTGTAAAGAACATAGAAACCTTTTTTTACACTATGTGTGATGAACTAAATAAAATAATAAAAAATCCTCTCCAAATCCCAACAAAAAGTTTATGTAAGCAATGGTTTCTTTTGTTCGTTATTTACGTATCTGTTTCAATGGATCCGTTTGAATTTTTGTGATCCTTTTCTAAAATTTCCTGGTCATTTTTCCCAATTCCCGAAAGCATGTTGAATACACAAGCATTTTCTAAGAATCATGAACATAATTTTATTTTGTGAACATATTTTTTGAATTCGAGAATTTTTTATGATATGCAAACAATTTTTAAAAATTGTGAACATTTTGATTTCCCGACCATTTTCTGAATTCATGGAAATTTTATGATTTCTCAAAAAATCAAAACACACAAACAATGGTCATCCAATACAAAAAATGATCATTAATGTAAATAAATGTTCACCAATTTAATAAAGTTCATAAAATTCATTTTTTGTTCATAGGGTTTTGAAAAAAATTCAGAAAAATGAAAACAAAAATTTCATTAAATTCAAAATTTGTTCACCCATTTTTCTTAAAACAAATCTTTAAGACAAATTTTGTTCATCGGGTTGACAAAATGTTCACCAAATATAGTATTATTTCATGAAATGCAAAATATGTTCATCATTATTAAAAAAAACTCATAAGTTTTTTTATCAAAATATAATTTTTTAATTAAATTTTAAAAAATGTTCATTATTTTAAATTCCTATTACTTTTGAATTAAGGAACTGTCCTTTAATTCGGTGAGCATTTCTTGAACCCATGAACGTTTTTTGATAGTGAGAACTTTTTTATAATCTCAAAAAATATTGGATATCCGACTCTCCAAGCTAGCGACTAGCAGTGAATGGGTACTTTAACACGAGTATGTAGACCTAAAAAAGAGTCATGTTTTGTAGAGATCCACGACTTGGTATTACCTGTTGAGCTAACGTGTATATCTGTATATTAGGCTGTGAGAAACAATTAAGAACCAAAACCACCGCATATTTGAGTATTTTTGGAATTTCGACCGCAAAATAGTTGTTTGAAAAAAGGGCAATATTCTATGAATTTCAAACACTTTTAAAATTAGTGAACAAAATTGAAGAAAACTTAAACATTTTTGAAAAATGGGAACATTTTTGGAAAATACTGATTTTTTCAAACTCCTTGAAAAAATGAATATGTGAACAATTTTCAAAACAGGATCATTTTTGGAAATTCCATTTTTTTTGGAAAACACAAACATTTTTTTCAAACTCTGGAACGAAATATGAAAACAAGATCATTTTCTCAAAGGGGAATATTTTTTGATATTACAAAACAAAATTCGGAGCGCTGACACTTTTTGAAAATTAGAACCTTTTGTTGAAACTCCGAAACAAAATATGAATAAATGAGAACATTTTTTGAATCTTCCAAAAAAATTGGAAACATGAAGATTCTTCGAAATTAGTGAACCAGTTTTGAAAAGGAATTATTTGTGGAAAAATTTACAAAAAACAAAAATGGAAAAACCAGAAAAAAGAAAAAATTAATAATGAAAAAACCATAAGAAAGCGAAAACCGGTAAAAAAAATGGTTCAGGAACCTTCTATAATGTTCCCAGAATTGGAAAAACTAGGCCGGAACCTTCCAGAATGTTCCCAAAATTGGATGTGATGTACTGGTTAGCTTCTATGATGGGCCGGCCCGGTTCGATCGGTAGCTTGATCAGGTGTGTGACGATCGACTACTTGACGCAGACGCACAATGCGTCGAATAGGAAAAGCGGGTGCTCTGCACCTTTCATAGCGCCCGACTCGCTGAATAGGAGCTCCCAACGAGACTTAGGGGCGCCCGTCAGAACATGCCCAAGGGCTGGTTACTTGGCCGTGATGTCTTCAACATCTCTACTTCTAATGAAACTAGAAGAACGCCGGTGCGTTGCAACGGGGCCACATTAACTTTAAGAATTCAATATTACGACATTGGCGACTTTTTTTACCATCAAATCTTCACACACACACAGAACCACACTCTCCCTCCCTCTTCCTCACTCTCTATCCCCGTCTCCCTCTCGCTCTAACACACACACATATCCATCTTATTGGGTACGGGACCATAATCCATCTATTTCACACATACACGCTAGTGCATAACAATATGGATTATGTGTATTATATTTGCCACCAGAATTGAGGGAATTAATTTCATGTAAATCGACCAGCCACAACTCCAAGAATACGCGGACGAGGTGGTTCGGGTCGGCGTCGGCGCCGTCCAGCGCGGGCCACGGGCCCGCTTCCAAGTGCACGTGCAATGCACGACTTCACAAATATTATAATCAGATATGAGAAATCACATGCATAGAAAAGACATTCTGATAGCAATCCAAATATCATACTCAATTGAATACCTAACCTGGACAATACTCTTATTTCTATGCGCCAGAAAAAAATGGAATAACAAAGCTAAGTATGCCTACATACGCTCAGATTATATATAAGAATCTTGGGTGAACAATTGCAACAAAGCACTAAGCAGCGATAAATTTAAATAAAAAATCCATTAACTATGCAGGCAGCAGGCTTGTTACAACATAGAGAGATAGAAAAATGTCACCTCCAGTAATGTAGCGCAAAGGAGTGGAACGAAGCATGAATGAGCGGTTGCCTGTTCTTCTCCATGTACATGGATCAGCAGTAGAGGCCAAGTACATAAGTACTTGACCGAACTCCACTCTTCGTGTACGGAGAGCCATGTCACATTCTCGCCGCTGCAGCATGGGAGGACGGCTGGTTCACGTGACCCTCCAGCTGGGGGATCCATGGTGGCTGACCGTCGAGCTCGAGGCAGAGAAGTTGATGGCAGTAGTGGCGAGATCCATGCCAGCCAACCGGGCGAAGAGGAGGTCGTCGGGGAGGGACACATCGGCAAGATCCGGTCACCACGCGACCTGAAGAGCAACAGTGATCTCCACAAGTTGTAGGCCGACGACGTGCTCCATCCCCTGCGATGGGGTGACCATGGCGGTGGCCACAGCTCCTCATGCTCGCCTCGATCTTGGCGACACAGCCTGAGTGTAGGAGGCAGCAACGACCTCGACGAAATCATGGCCTCCATCCCGGAACACAATCATGTCGCTCTAAATAAATGGATTCAATCATGTGACTCTAATTACTTCGGATTGTTATGTGCACACTAAGCGGGGTGCAGTTAGGAAAGAAAATGTTTTCTAATTAAAGTGATTGAGTGATTTAAGGTAAGGTTAATTAATTTAGATTTAATTTTTAGTGATTGTTAGTAAAGTATGATGCGTCTTTAAATTTTTTTATTTGTTTCCTTAAAATCTATTATTTGTTTCCTAAAGAAATTTGCAATAATGAAAGGTATCGGTTGATTTGGATAAGTTAGTAAATTTAGACCCGTGATTGCGTGCACGTTTGAAAAGTGCTGATTTGCAAGGAAAGAGTTGAGGGGTAAATAAACCGGTGAATAAGAAACCAACATCGAAAAAAATCTACGACGGTTAACCTACGAAAAAAACCCGGACGAAAGTGGTAGGACGAAAAAAACCCTGGAAGCGAGACTACCAATTGCTCCATTAGGAGTAGAGATTATGTGTATTATATTTGCCACCAGAATTGAGGGAATTAATTTCATGTAAATCGACCAGCCACAACTCCGAGAATACGCGGACGAGGTGGTTCGGGTCGGCGTCGGCGCCGTCCAGCGCGGGCCACGGGCCCGCTTCCAAGTGCACGTGCAATGCACGGCTTCACAAATATTATAATCAGATATGAGAAATCACATGCATAGAAAAGACATTCTGATAGCAATCCAAATACCATACTCAATTGAATACCTAACCTGGACAATACTCTTATTTCTATGCGCCAGAAAAAAATGGAATAGCAAAGCTAAGTATGCCTACATACGCTCAGATTATATATAAGA
Organism: Triticum aestivum; assembly: GCF_018294505.1. NCBI lineage: Eukaryota > Viridiplantae > Streptophyta > Magnoliopsida > Poales > Poaceae > Triticum > Triticum aestivum. The sequence continues at coordinate 678,009,983 of NC_057800.1, read as the reverse complement.
ATCTTGGGTGAACAATTGCAACAAAGCACTAAGCAGCGATAAATTTAAATAAAAAATCCATTAACTATGCAGGCAACAGGCTTGTTACAACATAGAGAGATAGAAAAATGTCACCTCCAGTAATGTAGCGCAAAGGAGTGGAACGAAGCATGAATGAGCGGTTGCCTGTTCTTCTCCATGTACATGGATCAGCAGTAGAGGCCAAGTACATAAGTACTTGACCGAACTCCACTCTTCGTGTACAGAGAGCCATGTCACATTCTCGCCGCTGCAGCATGGGAGGACGGCTGGTTCACGTGACCCTCCAGCTGGGGGATCCATGGTGGCTGACCGTCGAGCTCGAGGCAGAGAAGTTGAGGGCAGTAGTGGCGAGATCCATGCCAGCCAACCGGGCGAAGAGGAGGTCGTCGGGGAGGGACACATCGGCAAGATCCGGTCACCACGCGACCTGAAGAGCAACAGTGATCTCCACAAGCTGTAGGCCGACGGCGTGCTCCATCCCCTGCGATGGGGTGACCATGGCGGTGGCCACAGCTCCTCATGCTCGCCTCGATCTTGGCGACACACCCTGAGTGTAGGAGGCAGCAACGACCTCGACGAAATCATGGCCTCCATCCCGGAACACAATCATGTCGCTCTAAATAAATGGATTCAATCATGTGACTCTAATTACTTCGGATTGTTATGTGCACACTAAGCGGGGTGCAGTTAGGAAAGAAAATGTTTTCTAATTAAAGTGATTGAGTGATTTAAGGTAAGGTTAATTAATTTAGATTTCATTTTTAATGATTGTTAGTAAAGTATGATGCGTCTTTAAATTTTTTTATTTGTTTCCTTAAAATCTATTGTTTGTTTCCTTAAAATATATTATTTGTTTCCTAAAGAAATTTGCAATAATGGAAGGTATCGGTTGATTTGGATAAGTTAGTAAATTTAGATCCGTGATTGCGTGCACGTTTGGAAAGTGCTGATTTGCAAGGAAAGAGCTGAGGGGTAAAGAAACCGGTGAATAAGAAACCAACATCGAAAAAAATCTACGACGGTTAACCTACGAAAAAAAACCGAACAAAAGTGGTAGGACGAAAAAAACCCTGAAAGCGAGACTACCAATTGCTCCATTAGGAGTAGAGATAGTTGGTAGTCTTCGCCGATGAATTTTCGTTCCACCATTTTCGTCTGATTCTTTTTCGTGGGTTAACCTTCTTAGATTTTTTTTGGTTCCGTCCACCACCTCCCCTCCGCTGGTTTTAGCGTCACGACAGAACCAATCCCTCGCTAGCCCTACCTCCTCTCCCGTCTCCAGTCGCAGCCGCCGCCGGCGCCGCACCCCAATCCAACCCCGCCGCCGGCGATCTCCTCGCCCCCCTGTGCCGTCGCCCCCAACCTTCTATTCCTCTCCCAAGGCATAGGAAGGGAAGGCAAGGCAAGGGAAGGGAGAGGGAGCGCTCAGATCCACGGCGGCATCAGCGCGCCGTCCTCGACCTGATCCGCGTCCGTCCACGGATGGGAGCCGGCGCAGGAAATCCCCGTCCCCGCGTCCGAGCCCCGCTACCCTCCGCAACGGCTCGACCGCCCATCGACGCGCTGCCCCCGCGGCGCCCGACCAGTTCGGCTTTCGCGGCTGGTGGACGCGCCCTTGCTGTTGCCGACGCCGGCTCGCTGCGCCGCACTGGCCCTCACAAGCGTCTTCTGTCAATGGTTACAACGCACGTTCCTCTCTATTTTCTCTTTGAATTTTCTTTTGAGCCGGTCAGGAAGCAAGAACATGTCGATTGACATGCCAATTGGAGATGATTTGAGGAATTTTTACGTGTTTGGTAGATGGACTTGAGAGGTCAAGGAGTTTCCATTGGGACATCGGGACATGCTCCTCCATCTCCTCCGGTGGACGACATCCAACATCGCCAGGTAGATTACTGTTTTTGCAAATTCCAGTTCTTGATGTTTAAAACTGGATGATCTGCACCCAACCCCTCTATTGTTCTATTTCTGCTTAAATCTGATTTGGTTGTTCAGTTCATGCACTTATGGACTGAAGAAAAAAATGGAAATGAAGAAGAAAAGAATAGCAATATTATCATATGCGAGGTTTGCTTTTAACCTTGGTTCCTAACCAATATTTGCTTCATAATTCTGCCGAGAGATTCACACTGTCATTCATATTATGAATATAGTTCATAACCAGTATTCTCTTTTATCTAATTATATGTACAGAAAGGAGTAATCTGAAGTGAATTCATGCTATGTTAACAGTCTAACAAACATCTTGGAGGTGTGAATGCTTTCTTGGGTCTGACAAGTAATCAATAATTGATGGTATACTGGGATTTTTCTCATACTTCTAGCACTTCCTCATTGACAATAAAGCAAGTAGTATCACAACAAAGGCTATCCAGGTATTTTTTTTCAACTATAATCCTTCCAGCTTTAGGGACTGCTCAATTGGATCTGCACAATCCAACAAAATAAATGTGCATAGTCTCTGCGACACTTTCATCCGATCATCACGAAGGTAGTTGTAGGAGTAAAAAAGTATGTCATACTGTTTTTTCAGTTCAAGCCAAAAGGCTAGGACAGGTAATACTTGTTTTTACAGTACTTGTGCAAAAAGTATGTCATACTGTTTGCTCTAGATGATTTTGATGAATTTTACAACCTTATTTTCAGTTGTTTACAGGTCTGCTTTCATGGGGTTTATTGAATCCAGGAAAGAACTGTGAGTAGTAGCGAACCAGACATGAAAAGTTTCAGAGAACTACGAAAACTCCGGTCAGTTTTGTCGGTATCTTGTGACACAGTTCCAGGACTCTATTGACTAAGGAAATGATATATATGTGTGATTTATCCTGTTAAAACTTTTAGTGTTCACTTAGGGGTGAGTGCAACCAGTAACTGAATTTAGACTACGAACTAGAGTATGACAGTAAAGTCAGGAGCATGATGGAGAACACACGGGACATTGAGGACTAATGGTCAACACTTAAATCTTGCTTTACATACAGTTCAGTTCCAAGTAGTCTGATACATAGATGGCGAGGGGAGTGCTGATTTGGGGTTGATTTTGGTAATTGTATATTTTCCTTGATGACTGTCATTTTGTTGTCCTACATGTGCTATATGATATGCATAACAACTTGAGAGCACCTTTGCTTCTCTTGATGTGCTTCGTCATACAGTTTTTTAAAGTGCACAAGCAAGCTTGCGAGTGATGACAACTACTATGACCTACAACCTTGAATCTAGGTTTTTGGGGTTGAACATAGGGGCACAGCGCGCTCTCCCATCTAACCAGTGAAGCGTAATGAAGGAAAAGCTACAATATACAAATCGTCACCGTCATTCAGTTTGTCCAAAACTGAGAAAAGCTCTTTAAAAAAACTGGGAAAAGCTCACGTGATGGAATGAGATGAGATTTCAACATCATGATTGCGTTTTATAATTTGAACGACCAAAGTAGATGGTCCCGTCAGCCCGTGTTTGACAATATGAAGGGACAAACTTGTTGATCCATTATTTTGCCAGGAAAATACAATAATTCGGAGGGCTTAAATATGGATAATAGATCTGACATAATCTAGCAAGGTGAGTGACTCAATTGCACATGTGCAAAATGGAAGTTTAAACTTCCTTGAATCTCTTGTAGGGTTTGGGGGAGATTGTCAGCGAGCCACTGATGAAAGTCCTTTTGCGATGACAATGCTAGAGAAGATTTGAAAGATCTTGGTTGGCGTGGGGCAACTTGTGTATTCCTGGATGGGGGCGCCGTCCGGTGGCAGTGGGGTGTGGCAGTTGCCGCAGCTGGGCACAACCGGGAGTCCACCTATCCAGAACACCCAACTATTTCATCCGGTGAACTGCGAAGAGCTTCTATGTGCGTCTCCGTTATATTTAACTACGACAGGCTTATGTTATCTTATCGCGAACTCATTTTTCAGTTTGTGCCCAACGTGACTGCATGTAAATATGTAATACAGCAATTTTGTTCTTCCTTTTTGTTGTTCGATTGACTCAGTATACCATCTCAAATGTCATTCCCTTTATAGCTAGCACATCATCTCCAAAGAATTTATTTAAGTTGAAATCCAGTAATTATATGTTGATCGCATAAGCAGGCTGATGGTGTCTTGGTTGAATTTTTTTATTCCTTCTCTATGGAACTAAAACTGTTCTTTCCTGAATATATTGGATCGCAAAGAACTAAACCTATGTACAATGTCTTTGGGCATATTCTGAATTTGCAGAATTAGCACAAATCTGAAAGCATATATGCAGCTCCCAGATGTTGCAGGCTAGAGGAAGGGCAGGCACTCATGCGATACCATGTATCTGGTAGTGGTTTCGTTCCCCAGACGCTATGCATTTATTGTCTGGTTTGTTCATATCTGTTAGCTCTATGTTAACCTTCTTTTAATTCCCATGATTTTCTTTGTAAGAAACCCCAGAAATATATATAGGTGTATTTTCCTGTAAAGATGCTAAATTTTGTTGGTCTTATTTTTGTGTGCACTTAATTGTCAGGTTGGACGCGCCGGGTGTGGGGACACTGCAGGACATGTTTGATTATCATGTCAGTGAATTCTGGCGAGAATGAACCAAGTGAGCTTTTGTAGCTGGTCTATTCAAAATGGATGAACGGACCAGTTAGTGTACATATAAGTTTGCACTCTGTCTTCCTGCTCATTCGTGCAATGTGTTCATGGGAGACTTATTTTAGGAAAACATAAAATAATTTTTCTTTCTGTGCGTACTACTCCAGCTTTCAAGTGCCAGGCTTCAATAAATCTGAAATTTCTATCGCTCGATTTGCAGTGTTTATTTTACGGTTACCACTGGGAAATGCTTCCTTTTAATCATTTTTATCTGGTACACATCATTGTAAGTGTATTATTTAAGAAATCAAGTCCATTCTGGAAGAATATTCACTCATGATAGTTTTAAGTTTCGGTAAAGCAGAATGTGTACATTCATTTTAAAATTGTCCAATGGATAATAGATTGTTCCGTGTAAAAGAAAATGATGCTTACAAAAAATTATGCTCGATTAGGATGTAACGATGAGTGATGCTACTTGGGATGATGCTCAATTAGGTAGAGGACACATCAATGGTGGGGTAGCCGTAGGCATAGCTAATAGGTGGAGTAGGAGAAGATGTACATATGATGGTGATGTGAGCACATACATAGGAGTGAAGCTAGCCAAGATACAACAAGCTTGCTGCGAGAAGAGGAATGGAAGAGGATTTGGAGGAGAGGAGATGGGGGCCATGGTATAAATTTAGAGGATTAGGAAAAGGGTGTGCACATGATGGCGAAATGATATGGAGTAAGCAAATGATAGAACAATGGCGTAGCCGAATGTGACGAGGGGGCAGGGGAAACCGGTCAAGATGGCGTCGAGGTGATAGGAACCATGGTGGAATTGTGTCGGAGTAGTAAAAGTTACTCACATGACAATGTGATGACATGGTGGCTTCAGAGAATCTGATGAGCAAAAGAACATGGAGAAAGATTATAGCTTGTATTCTTAATAACATGTGTGACATAGATAAAGAGAGTTAAATGAAACATATTTGATTGATGATTACATTGGTTTGTTATTCTCTAGCAACATGTTTATATGAACTATTTTACCAATGAGAATGCTAGAGCAGGGTCCTGTGAAGGAAGACTACTAATAGAATAATAAATTATTTTTCAAAATGTGGAGAAATTGGATCTGCCTTCTTTCGGGGGAGGGGCGCATCATGGGTGGTGCATGCCTCCTTCCCTTGATGGTGGTGGTGAATTGGCACTAACACTGGGACGTGATCAGGGCGGAGCACGGGGCGTTTGGCGGGGGACTCGTTGGCGGTCCGTGGAGAAGTACAGTGTTTGAAGAGAGGGTGTCATGGCGAAGATGAGGCAGGCATCATCATGTTTTAAAGAAGAGGGCTCCAGTGAGAAATGTCGAGTGAGAAGGGGAGGTTTTGCCAGGAAAACATAAAGGCCCCTTGTGAAGTGGAGTTTTTTGTGTTGGGACCATGTGTTAGAGATAAGAATAAATTGGGTAACCATATTTCTCCCCAACTTATGGGTTGGATTTGAGGGAGCTTGGACTATTGAGACTATTGAATTTTGGGGAGCCTGCTATCGTTCGTTGACGTCAGCATAACATACGAGGGAGCAATGAGTTTCGACCTTGAAGACGACGTTAATCCTTTATCTGGTTCACTTATATGCATTGTAGCCCGTAGCGTGTGTGTGAAATAGATGGATTATGGTCCCGTACCCAATAAGATGGATATGTGTGTGTGTGTTAGAGAGAGAGATGGGGAGAGAGAGTGAGGAAGAGGGAGGGAGAGAGTGTGTGTGAGGATTTGATGGTAAAAAAGATCGTCAATGTCACTTAATATGTATGAGAATATTAATATTGAACTCTTAAAATTAATATGATCCCGTTGCAATGCACGGACATTCTTCTAGTATAACTCATTTTCCTACACCAGGTCATTTTCCTCATAGTCTTGGGCAGGGAACAACTTCTAACGTGAAGGTATCTGATGCACTAGGCCGAGTATGCCGCCGTAAGCCCGATTAGCATGATTTTTTGGAAGCCAACAAAATTGTTGATCCGACATGACGCCAATGGGCATCATATAGTTGCGGCTCCGCTGAAGCCAGAGATGACAAGGAATTCATTGCGTGCGTGCTACGTTCTGGCTTTGTTTTCTCCGCTTATATGACTAGATGTTTTTTTTTTCTTCGTCTGGTTTTATGTTTCTGTTTTTTTTCTCATTTTGTACTTTCCTTTTTTCCCTGTTCTCCTTTTCAGATTTTTTTTGTTTTGTGTTTCTATGTTATAGACATTTACCAATTTTTCATACAAGAAAAATATTCCTTATATGACAAACTTTTTTTAATGCACACTAGGTATTTTGAAATATACGCTGAACTTTTTATACATACACGAACTTTTTTTATTTGAATACATAACAGACAATTTTCGGAAGTATTTATTTAAATTACTGATGGGTTTTTAAATATTTATCTACATAAAAATATAAGCCAGTTTTTATGGAGAAAACACGATGGAAAAAACAAAGAAAAAAATGTTAGCACAAGAGTGGGCCAGCCCATTTGGCCAGGATTTCAGGCGTAACCTCCCCTGTTTGACAACCCTTTGTTCTTTCTTCTTTTCTCTTTTACGTATTTCCCTTTTTAAAAGTAATTCGTGAATTTAACAAATGTTCATGATTTAAAAATTATTAGGGAAATGATATGTGTCAACCAGGGGTGGCTTCATTGTAGCCAGGGCAAATGGGTCGGTCCACTTTGCCCCACTAGCATTCTTTTTCTTTGGTGTTTCTCAGGTTTTCAAAAATACATTGGTTGTACCCCTAAGAAAATCCATTGTTGTTTTTAGGAGCTAGATATTTAAAAACCTAGTTTAAAAAATGTTTCAGTATGTATTTCATAGAAAGTATTAGTGTATATTAAGAAAAGTTCATCCTATATTAAAAATGGTTTCACTGTGTATTTAAGAAAGGTTCATCATACATTAATAATGTTCCATGTACAAACAAAAATGTTCATTGTATATTAAAAAATGTTGAGTGTGTATTTGAAAAATGTTCACCCTATACTAAAAAAGTTCAGTGTGTATGAAAAATGATCATAGTATATTAGATAAAAGGTTCGCTTTATATTGCAAAAACTATAAAAATATGTGCAAAAAATTTAAAAATAATATGAAAAGAAGTAAAGAAAAAAGAGAGGACGAAAAAACCCCGAAACAGAATGGTAGTTACATGGGCTGGCCCATCTGGTGGAGTCTTGACTGAAGCCTCGAATATATGATGTAAGCAGGCGTCATATATGATTGGCCCAAAACTCAACCATCTATGAGCCTTTGCAATGATTTGGCGTTTTCAGCCGTCTGATCGCTCAGTTGAACGCTCTAGATCTCATGGTGGTGCCACCACTCGCGTCTGGCTGTTTTTCTCTGTTACACCAACGCTACCCTCTCGGCCCACTACAACCGAGTTGCTACACCGCGGGCTTACCTGTGCATTTTTTCTTTTGGGCCGAATGGTACTTACATGTGTAGATAGGCCCAGAAGTAGTGCTTTCAGCATGGAGGCAGCAAGGTCGATGAAGATTGCCTCCCCAATGGTTTCCCCCTCCAGCAGATTGTCGGAAAAAGCCTCTAGATGGGATCGCCGAAGAATAGAGGCTTGCGGCGGTGGAATAATTGTTTCGGGTCTCGCTCTGGGGGTTTCTGAATATTTGTAAATTTATGGAGATGGAATTAGGGCAAAAGGAACCATGGTGGGCCCACAAGCTCACATGGTGCCCCCGGGGGCCCACCACCTGAGCTTTGTGGCCGCCTCGATCATCGTTTGGTACCTCCCCGAAGCTTTTTGGGTCTTTTCTGGTCCAAAAAACCACTGTAAAGTTTCATCACATTTGGACTTCGTTTGGTATAGTTTTTCTGTGAAACAAAGAAATAAGCAAAAAACAATAACTGGTGTTGGGCACTAAGTCAATAGGTTAGTCAAAAAATAATAATATAAAATGGTATCTAAAGCATACAAGATTGATAATATAATAGCATGAAACAATCAAAATTGTAGATATGTTGGAGATGTATCAGCTGGCCAAGACGTAATTTGGACAAACCCCCCACTTTGGTAAGTGGCAAGCACATCTTGATGGGTTAATTCTAGAGCACAAATTAAGATCATATTTGGTCCCGTCACAAATATATGGTTATAATTAAGCATAATACCTCATACCCATGCCTATTTTTATTATAAGTGTTCTTCCTGTGTCAGTTTGATTTACGATCCAGTCAAAAGTTGGAATTAATTCTTTAGCAAAAACTTGTTTGAGACCCTAGCTCAAAGGGCGCCGCCCTCCTGTGGGTTTGATAACTCAGGTTGACCTCTAGGGGAAAACCCGAGAATCCTTTTAGATCCATTTCCGGATCACCAAAGAAAGTAGTCACCCAATAGGCTTTATGTTCTAAGTTCTAACTCAAGAGATAAATGATAAGTTTTTTCATAAGCCATTTTATAAGGGGATGATACGTCCATTTTGCATCATGTTTTCCTACCGTTATCTATCATATTTTGGGTCATTATTTCACTTTATGATACTATTCTGATGTCTTTTCTCTCTTATTTTGCAAGTTTCACATGAAGAGGGAGATTGCCGGCAGCTGGAATTCTGAACCGGAAAAGGATATAGTAGAGACAACTATTCTGCACAACTCCAAATGACCTGAAAAATTCCGGAGAATTATTTTTGGAATATATAAAAAATATAGGCGGAAGAAATACCAGGACGGCGGCACTAGGGAGCGACAAGCTCAGGGGCACGCCCACCAAACTTGTGGCCCCCTGACAAGCCTCCGGTGCCCATCTTCTGCTATATGAAGCCATTTTCCCTAGAAGAAAAAAAATTAGAAGAAGACTTTCGAGATGAAGCGCCGCCGTCTCGAGGCAGAACCTGGGCATAAGCACTTTTGCTCTCCGGTGGAGCGATTCCACCGGGGACACTTCCCTCCGGGAGGGAAAGTGGAAGCCATCGACATCACCAACGATCCTCTCATTGTGGTAGGACTAATCTTCATCAACATCTTCACCAGAACCATCTCATCTTAAACCCTAGTGCATCTCTTGTATTCAATCTTTGTCCCAAAACCTCGGATTGATACCTCTGGGTTGCTAGTAGTGTTGATTGCATCTTGTAGTTGATGCTAGTTGGTTTATTTGGTGGAAGATTAGATGTTGAGATCTCAAGCATATTCAATACACCTCTGATCTTGAACATGAATATGATTTTGTGAGTAGTTAATTTTGTTCTTGAGGACATGGGAGAATTCTTGTTATAAGTAATCATGTGATGTTGGTATTCGTTCGATATTTTGATGATATAGTAAGTTGTTGCTTCCTTTGGTGGTGTCATGTGAACGTTGACTACATGACACTTCACCATACTGGGGCCTAAGGGAAGGCATTGTGGAGTAATAAGTAGATGATGGGTTGCTAGAGTGACACAAGCTTAAACCCTAGTTTATGGTTTATTCCGTAAGGGGCTGATTTGGATCTATATGTTCCATGCTATGGTAGAATCTTTGTATTATTTGCTTCATCTTATTGGGAAAAGATCATTTATGTGTTGAACTATTAGTGTTTCTTTATTTATTGGATCTAATGGATTATTTATGATTGTGTTTTCATCATTATGTGTTGAATTATGAGAGAGTTTCTTTAATATTTGGGAACCCTTGATATTTGTGTTGAATTATCAACATACAGGGTTCCCATCAAATTAATTTGTGATTTGCCATGCATGAACCCCTAGCTAATTTGGCTACCTCATGAGTACACTATTGGATGGAGTCATCTTCATGTAAAAATATGAAGATTAATTCAATAATAGTGAGATTTCAAATGGACACACACACACTGTATTCAATTCAATGATTTTTAAATATTTTTGGCTCAATATATTTGGCCCAATGTTAACTATCCCCATATATTAATATTTGGCTCAGTTCAGTGGATTGAGGAAACAATATGCATATAACCCCTATATGCAACCCTACTTTTTGGGGTATGGTGCACAAATTCAACATTGCGAGCGACTCTTTTTTTCTAGCTTTTTTATGCAATATGGCCGAAATTAATTCCAAACTTTGTTCCACCATCTCATATTATTTTACAGATTAGCCGATCCATGAGGAGGAACGCGGCTGTGGGCTCTCGTTGCTGGCACGACGGGTGGCTGATACGTCTCCAATGTATCTATAATTTTGATTGTTCCATGCTATTATAGTATCAATCTTGAACATTTTATATACACTTACAAGAAATTATGTATCATTTTTTGGGACTAACCTATTAACTTAGTGTCCAGTGCCAGTTGTTGTTTTTTGCCTGTTTTTGGTTTTTCAGATTATCAGTACCAAACGAAGTCCAAATGCCACGAAACTTTTTGGAGATTTTTTCTGGACATACGAGACCCTGAAAGCGTCGGGAGGGGATAAGAAGATGGACCAGTGGCCCACAAGGCACCAGGGCGCGCCCTGGTGGTTCGTGGGGCCCATGTGGCTCCGTTTGACCTAACTCCGCCTCTGTAAATTCTTTAAAATCAGGAAACCAACAAAGGAGTCCACGGAATACTTTTTTCGCCACTGTAAGTTCCTGTTCTCGAGAGATCCCATTCGGAGGCCTTTTTCGGCACTCTGTCGGAGGGGGAATCAATCACGAAGGGGCTCTACATCAACCTTGCTGTCCTTCCAATGATGTGTGAGTAGTTTACCACAGACCTACGGGTCCATAGTTAGTAGCTAGATGGATTCTTCTCTCTATTTGATCTTCAATACAATGTTCTCCTCGACGTTCTTGGAGTTCTATCCGATGTAATCCCTTTTTGTGGTGTGTTTGTTGGGATTCGATGAATTATGAGTTTATGATTAGATTATCGATAAATATTATTTGAGTTTTCTCTGGACTCTTTTATGCATGATTATTATAGCTTCGTTTTTCTCTCCAATCTATTGATTTGGTGTGGCCAACTAGATTGATTTACGTTGAGGCAGCCTTCAAGACGAGCTTGGACGTCTCTCTCCCTCTCCCGTCCGAAGAATAGGGGTGAATTTTTACATCTCCCGGCCAATCCACCTCTACGCCGCCATTGCGCCGGATCCCTCGTCCTACGTCTGCCGCTCCGGCGGCGGGAGGGCGGGGGGGTCCTCGTCTCACGGCTGTAATTAGTGTGGGGTCTATAGGGTTATCGGCTGGCGGCGGTGAGGAGGTGGTGGCATTGCCGGTGTGGTTTTTGTTGTAGGTGTGCGTCCCCTTTGACTCCGACGCTTGGTCGAGCTCCATGAGGGTGCGCCTGCTTCCCCAGCACTCGTGAATCGACGGATTCGTGTTGTGCTTCCTTCCCCAGTCAGATCCCGCGGGGCGGCGGATCTGGGATGTGAAGATCTCGAAGGTGACGATATGGTGGTTTGCGGTGGAGCCGATGTTCCTGGGCATTACCTCTCTGGAGGCTATGAGTGAGGACTTCCCGGTTTCCATGGGGATGCTTTCGTCGATCCAAGGCGGATGGGCGAGCACAGGCGGCGGCACGTCTTCCTCTCATTCGGGATGCCGGCAATGTTGGAGCTCAGAAGGACTCCTTTGTATTATCTACTGTTTTCTGGGCTTTTCTCTAAGATTGAATTATCTATGAAATTGTTATCTTCTCGCAAAAAAAGATTTTATGTTGGAATGGGAGAGGTGCTTTGTAATGGGTTTGATCTTCTTGTGCTCAATCCCAGTGACAGAAGGGACTTGACATGTATTAATTGTATTGTTGTTTTTAAGGATAAAAAGATGGGGTTTATTCATGCATGAGTTTACGTTGTCAACATCATGTCATCTTGCTTAAGGCGTTACTCCGTTCTTTATGAACTTAATACTCTAGATACTGTTGGAAATATGCCCTAGAGGCAATAATAAATTGATTATTATTATATTTCCTTGTTCATGATAATCGTTTATTATCCATGCTAGAATTGTATTGATAGGAAACTCAGATACATGTGTGGATACATAGACAACACCATGTCCCTAGTAAGCCTCTAGTTGACTAGCTCGTTGATCAATAGATGGTTACGGTTTCCTGACTATGGACATTGGATGTCATTGATAACGGGATCACATCATTAGGAGAATGATGTGATGGACAAGACCCAATCCTAAGCATAGCACAAGATCGTGTAGTTCGTATGCTAAAGCTTTTCTAATGTCAAGTATCATTTCCTTAGACCATGAGATTGTGCAACTCCCGGATATCGTAGGAGTGCTTTGGGTGTGCCAAACGTCACAACGTAACTGGGTGGCTATAAAGGTACACTACAGGTATCTCTGAAAGTGTCTGTTGGGTTGGCACGAATCGAGACTGGGATTTGTCACTCCGTGTAAACGGAGAGGTATCTCTGGGCCCACTCGATAGGACATCATCATAATGTGCACAATGTGATCAAGGAGTTTATCACGGGATGATGTGTTATGGAACGAGTAAAAGAGACTTGCCGGTAACAAGATTGAACAAGGTATCGGGATACCGACGATCGAATCTCGGGCAAGTATCGTACCGCTAGACAAAGGGAATTGTATACGGGATTGATTAAGTCCTTGACATCGTGGTTCATCCGATGAGATCATCGTGGAACATGTGGGAGCCAACATGGGTATCCAGATCCCGCTATTGGTTATTGACCGGAGAGTCATCTCGGTCATGTCTGCATGTCTCCCGAACCCGTAGGGTCTACACACTTAAGGTTCGGTGATGCTAGGTTTATAGAGATATTAGTATGTGGTAACCCGAATGTTGTTCAGAGTCCCGGATGAGATCCCGGACGTCACGAGGAGTTTCGGAATGGTCCGGAGGTAAAGAATTATATATAGGAAGTGCTATTTCGGCCATCGGGACAAGTTTTGGGGTCACCGGTATTGTACCGGGACCACCGGAAGGGTCCCGGGTGTCCACCGGGTGGGGCCACCTGCCCCGGGGGCCACATGGGCTGTAGGGGGTGCGCCTTGGCCTACATGGGCCAAGGGCACCAGCCCCTAGAGGCCCATGCTCCAAAGGGATAAGAGGAAAAGGGAGAGTCCTAAAGGGGGAAGGCACCTCCGAGGTGCCTTGGGGAGGATGGACTCCTCCCCCCCCCTTGGCCGCACCCTTCCTTGGAGGAAGGGGCAAGGCTGCACCCTCCCCCTCTCCCTTGGCCCTATATATAGTGGGGGGGAAGGGAGGGCAACCATACCTAAGCCCTGGCGCCTCCCTCTCCCTCCCATGACACATCTCCCTCCTCCCGCAGCGCTTGGCGAAGCCCTATTGGAATCCCGCTACTTCCACCACCACGCCGTTGTGCTGTTGGATCTCCATCAACCTCTCCTCCCCCCTTGCAGGATCAAGAAGGAGGAGACGTTGCTGCTCCGTACGTGTGTTGAACGCGGAAGTGCCGTCCGTTCGGCGCTAGGATCATCGGTGATTTGGATCACGACGAGTACGACTCCATCAACCCCGTTCTCTTGAACGCTTCCGCGCGCGATCTACAAGGGTATGTAGATCCACTCCTCCCTCGTTGCTAGATGACTCCATAGATAGATCTTGGTGACCCATAGGAAAATTTTGAATTTATGCTACGTTCCCCAACAGATGCATGATACGTCTCCAACGTATCTATAATTTTTGAGTGCTCCATGCTATATTATCTACTGTTTTGAATGTTTATGGGCTTTATTATACACTTTTATATCATTTTTGGGACTAACCTATTAACCCAAAGCCCAGTGCGAGTTTCTGTTTTTACCCTGTTTTAGGGTTTCGAAGAAAACGAAAATCAAACGGAGTCCAATTGACCTGAAACCTCACGGAACTCATTTTTGGAAGGAAAGAAGCCCAGAAGACTTGGAGTGCACGTCGGGGGACCTACGAGGAGGCCACAAGGCAGGGGCGCGCCCACCCCCTGGGCGCGCCCTCCACCCTCGTGGGCCCCTCATGCCCCCCCTAACGTATTTCTTCTGCATATACCCTAAAAACATCCAGGAGCACAATAGATCGGGTGTTCTGCCGCCAGAAGCCTCCGTAGCCACCGAAAACCAATCTAGACCCGTTCTGGCACCCTGCTGGAGGGGGCAATCCCTCTCCGGTGGCCATCTTCATCATCCCGGTGCTCTCCATGACGAGGAGGGAGTAGTTCTCCCTCGGGGCTGAGGGTATATACCAGTAGCTATGTGTTTCATCTCTCTCTCTCTCTCTCTCTCTCTCTCTCGTGTTCTTGAGGTGATACGATCTTGATGTATCGCGAGCTTTGCTATTATATTTGGATCCTATGATGTTTCTTCCCCCCTCTACTCTCTTGTAATGAATTGAGTATCCCCTTTGAAGTTATCCTATCGGATTGAGTCTTTAAAGATTTTAGAACACTTGATGTATGTCTTGCCGTGGATATCTGTGGTGACAATGGGATATCACGTGATTCACTTGATGTATGTTTTGGTGATGAACTTGCGGGTTCCACCCATGAACCTATGCATAGGGGTTGGCACACGTTTTCGTCGTGATTCTCCGGTAGAACTTTGGGGCACTCTTTGAGGTCCTTTGTGTTGGTTGAATAGATGAATCTGAGATTGTGTGATGCATATCGTACAATCATACCCACGGATACTTGAGGTGACATTGGAGTATCTAGGTGACATTAGGGTTTTGGTTGATTTGTGTCTTAAGGTGTTATTCTAGTAAGAACTCTAGGGCTGTTTGTGACACTTATAGGAATAGCCCAACGGATTGATTGGAAAGAATAACTTTGAGGTGGTTTCGTACCCTACCATAATCTCTTTGTTTGTTCTCCGCTATTAGTGACTTTGGAGTGACTCTTTGTTGCATGTTGAGGGATAGTTATGTGATCCAATTATGTTATTATTGTTGAGGGAACTTGCACTAGTGAAAGTATGAACCCTAGGCCTTGTTTCAACGCATTGCAATACCGTTTACGCTCACTTTTATCATTAGATACCTTGCTGTTTTTATATTTTCAGATTAAAAATACCTTTATCTACCATCCATATTGCACTTGTGTCACCATCTCTTCGCCGAACTAGTGCACCTATACAATTTACCATTGTATTGGGTGTGTTGGGGACACAAGAGACTCTTTGTTATTTGGTTGCAGGGTTGCTTGAGAGAGACCATCTTCATCCTACGCCTCCTACGGATTGATAAACCTTAGGTCATCCACTTGAGGGAAATTTGCTACTGTCCTACAAACCTCTGCACTTGGAGGCCCAACAACGTCTACAAGAAGAAGGTTGTGTAGTAGACATCAAGCTCTTTTCTGGCGCCGTTGCCGGGGAGGTTAGCGCTTGAAGGTATATCTTTAGATCTTGCAATCGAGTCTTTTAGTTTCTTGTTCTATCACTAGTTTATTTTATAAAATAAAATAAAAACATGGAATTGAGTTTGTCTCATACGCTTCACCTTTTTAATATCTTTCGTGAGTATGATGGAAAGGATAATTGTGCTCAAGTGCTAGAAGAAGAAATCTATAAAATGTTTAGCACTAAATATTTGAATGATGAGCATGATTGCAATGTTGTTAGTACGAATTCTTTGAATATCCATGGTGCTAATGATATGCAAAGCCACAAGCTTGGGGAAGCTATGTTTGATGAAGATGATATTTTTTGTCCCCCAAGTTTTGATGAGCAAATTTATTATGATGAAAGCATGCCTCCTATCTATGATGATTATTGTGATGACTTGTATGCTATAAAGAATAATGATAACCATGAAACTTGTCATCATGATTTTAGTTTTCAATTGGATTATGCCTCACATGATAGTTACTTTGTTGAGTTTGCTCCCACTACTATTCATGAGAAGAAATTTGCGTATGTGGAGAGTAATAAAAATTCTATGCTTGTGCATCATGAAAATAGTCCTTTATGTGATACTTATATTGTTGAATTCATTCATGATGCTACTGAAATTATTATGAGGGAGGAACATATGCTTGTAGGAATTGCAATAATATCAAGTTTCCTCTCTATGTGCTTAAAGTTTTGAAGTTATGCTTGTTTTACCTTCCTATGCAAGTTGATTCTTGTTCCCACAAGTTGTTCGCTCACAAAATCCCTATGCATAGTAAGTGGGTTAGGATTAAATGTTCTAGTAATATTCTTCATGATGCTCTCTTTATATTTCAATTCTTATCTTTTATGTGAGCATCATTGACATCATCATGCCTAGCTAGGGGCGTTAAACGATAGCGCTTGTTGGGAGGCAACCAAATTTTATTTTTGTTCCTTGCTTTTTGTTCCTGTTTAGTAATAAATAATTCATCTAGCCTCTGTTTAGATGTGGTTTTTTGCTTTTAGTTAGTGTTTGTGCCAAGTAGAACCTTTGGGAAGACTTGGGTGAAGTCTTTATGATCATGCTGTAAAAACCAGAAACTTTAGCGCTCACGAGAATTACTGCCATTTTTATTTGGAGAGTGCTATTTAGTTAATTATTTTTTTAATATGATTAATAGATAAATTCCTCAGGTCCAGCAATTTATTTGAGAATTTTATGAGTTCCAGAAGTATACGTTTGATCCAGATTACTACAGACTGTTCTGTTTTTGACAGATTCTGTTTTTCATGTGTTGTTTACTTATTTTGATGAATCTATGGCTAGTAAAATAGTTTATAAACCATAGAGAAGTTGGAATACAGTAGGTTTAACACCAATATAAATAAATAATGAGTTCATTACAGTACCTTGAAGTGGTGATTTATTTTCTTATACTAACGGAGCTTACGAGTTTTCTGTTAAGTTTTGTGTTGTGAAGTTTTCAAGTTTTGGGTAAGGATTCGATGGACTATGGAATAAGGAGTGGCAAGAGCCTAAGATTGGGGATTACCATGGCACCCCAAGGTAATATTCAAGGACAACCAAGATCCTAAGCTTGGGGATGCCCCGGAAGGCATCCCCTCTTTCGTCTTCGTTCATCGGTAACTTTACTTGGAGCTATATTTTTATTTACGACATGATATGTGTTTTGCTTGGACCGTCAATTTATTTTGTTAGGATTTGCTTTCTGTTATTTAGAACAATGTTTTTCATCTTTTATTTCAATAAAAGTGGCATTGATAGCCTTTACTATGCCTATGTTACAAGTATACATGTTGCTGTTTGAAAACAGAATGTTTACCGCTGTTGCAATAATTCCCTAGAAAAGTCAGAATGTGATAAAATGTTGAAACCTTTTGCATATTAAGCTCTGATAAATTTACTACAGTGGGAATTTTCTTTCATAATTTTTGGAGCTAGGGAAGTATGGATGTTGCAGCATTCTTTACAGACTATCCTGTTTAGGCAGATTGCTGTTATGTTTGCATTGTTTGGATATGTTTGCTTCTTTAATGATTCTATTTGAGGATAGGACTATTAAATATGCAGAGGAATTTAGTATGCAATGTTGAATAATAATTTTAGTGATTTTCTACAGTAGAGTATGATAAGGTCTTGCAATGGTTTATACTAACTTATCTCACGAGTCCTTGTTGAGTTTTGTGTGGATGAAGCTTTTGAGATTTAGGGAGACCGTGATATGAGAGGAATTAAGGAGAAACAAAAGCTCAAGATTGGGATGACCAAGGCACCCCAAGATAATATTTCAAGAAGTCTCAAGCGTCTAAGCTTGGGGATGTTGGGTAACATAGTAATTTCAAAAAAATTCCTACGCACACGCAAGATCATGGTGATGTATAGCAACGAGAGGGGAGAGTGTTGTCTATGTACCCTCGTAGACCGACAGTGGAAGCATTATGACAACGCAGTTGATGTAGTCGTACGTCTTCACGGCCCGACCGATCGAGCACCGAAACTACGGCACCTCCGAGTTCTAGCACACGTTCATCTCGATGATGATCCCCGGACTCTGATCCAGCAAAGTGTCGGGGAAGAGTTCCGTCAGCACGACGGCGTGGTGATGGCCTTGATGTTCTACTGTCGCAGGGCTTCGCCTAAGCACCACTACAATATTATCGAGGACTATGGTGGAGGGGGGCACCGCACACGGCTAAGAGAACGATCTTGAAGATCAACTTGTGTGTCTAGAGGTGCCCCCTGCCCCCGTATATAAAGGAGCAAGGGGGGGGGGGGTGCGGCCGGCCCTAGGAGGAGGCGCGCAGGAGGAGTCCTACTCCTACCGGGAGTAGGACTCCCCCCTTTCCCTAGTTGGATTAGGAGTTGGGGGGAAGGAGGAGAGGGAAGAAAGGAAAGGGGGGGCGCCGCCCCCCTCCTTGTCAAATTCGGACTTGGGAGGGAAGGGGCGTGCGGCAGCCCCTAGGCCTCCTCTCCTCTTCCTTCACTAGGCCCATTAAGGCCCATTAGGTTACCGGGGGGTTCCGGTAACCTCCCGGTACTCCGGTAAAATGCCGATTTCACCCGGAACACTTCCGATGTCCAAACATAGGCTTCCAATATATCAATCTTTATGTCTCGACCATTTCGAGACTCCTCGTCATGTCCGTGATCACATCCGGGACTCCGAACAAACTTCGGTACATCAAAATATATAAACTCATAATGAAACTGTCATCGTAACGTTAAGCGTGCGTACCCTACAGGTTCGAGAACAATGTAGACATGACCGAGACATGTCTCCAGTCAATAACCAATAGCGGAACATGGATGCTCATATTGGATCCTACATATTCTACGAAGATCTTTATCGGTCAGACCGCATAACAACATATGTTGTTCCCTTTGTCATCGGTATGTTACTTGCCCGAGATTCGATCGTTGGTATCTCAATACCTAGTTCAATCTCGTTACCGGCAAGTCTCTTTACTCATTTCGTAATACATCATCTCGCAACTAACTCATTAGTTGCAATGCTTGCAAGGGTTATGTGATGTGCATTACCGAGAGGGCCCAGAGATACCTCTCCGACAATCGGAGTGACAAATCCTAATCTCAAAATACGCCAACCCAACATGTACCTTTGGAGACACCTGTAGAGCTCCTTTATAATCACCCAGTTACATTGTGATGTTTGGTAGCACACAAAGTGTTCCTCCGGCAAACGGTAGTTGCATAATCTCATAGTCATAGGAACATGTATAAGTCATGAAGAAAGCAATAGCAACATACTAAACGATCGGGTGCTAAGCTAATGGAATGGGTCATGTCAATCACATAATTCTCCTAATGATGTGATCCCGTTAATCAAATGACAACACATGTCTATGGTTAGGAAACATAACCATCTTTGATTAACGAGCTAGTCAAGTAGAGGCACACTAGTGACGTTTAGTTTGTCTATGTATTCACACAAGTATTATGTTTCCGGATAATACAATTCCAGCATGAATAATAAACATTTATCATGATATAAGGAAATAAATAATAACTTTATTATTGCCTCTAGGGCATATTTCCTTCAGGGGATGCACTTGCACTAGAGTCAATAATCTAGATTACACAGTAATGATTCTAACACTCATGGAGCTTTGGTGCTGATCATGTTTTGCTCGTGGAAGAGGCTTAGTCAACGGGTCTGCTACATTCAGATCCGTATGTATCTTGCAAATCTCTATGTCTCCCACCTGGACTAGATCCCGGATGGAATTGAAGCGTCTCTTGATGTGCTTGGTTCTCTTATGAAATCTGGATTTCTTTTGCCAAGGCAATTGCAGCAGTATTGTCACAAAAGATTTTCATTGGACCCGATGCACTAGGTATGACACCTAGATCGGGTATGAACTCCTTCATCCAGACTCCTTCATTTGCTGCTTCCGAAGCAGCTATGTACTCTGCTTAACATGTAGATCCCGCCACAACGCTTTTGTTTAGAACTGCACCAACTGACAGCTCCACTGTTTAATGTAAACACATATCCGGTTTGCGATTTAGAATCGTCCGGATCAGTGTCAAAGCTTGCATCAATGTAACCATTTACGATGAGCTCTTTGTCTCCTCCATTTACGAGAAACATATCCTTAGTCCTTTTCAGGTATTTCAGGATGTTCTTGACCGCTGTCCAGTGATCCACTCCTGGATTACTTTGGTACCTCCCTGCTAGACTTATAGCAAGACATACATCAGGTCTGGTACACAACATTGCATACATGATAGAGCCTATGGCTGAAGCATAGGGAACATCTTTCATTTTCTCTCTATCTTCTGTAGTGGTCGGGCATTGAGTCTTACTCAATTTCACACCTTGTGACACAGGCAAGAATCCTTTCTTTGCTTGATCCATTTTGAACTTCTTCAAAACTTTGTCAAGGTATGTGCTTTGTGAAAGTCCAATTAAGCGTCTTGATCTATCTCTATAGATCTTAATGCCCAATATGTAAGCAGCTTCACCGAGGTCTTTCATTGAAAAACTCTTATTCAAGTATCCCTTTATGCTATCCAGAAATTCTATATCATTTCCGATTAGTAATATGTCATCTACATATAATATCAGAAATGCTACAGAGCTCCCACTCACTTTCTTGTAAATACAGGCTTCTCCAAAAGTCTGTACAAAACCAAATGCTTTGATCACATTATCAAAGCGTTTATTCCAACTCCGAGAGGATTGCACCAGTCCATAAATGGATCGCTGGAGCTTGCACACTTTGTTAGCTCCCTTTGGATCGACAAAACCTTCTAGTTGCATCATATACAACTCTTCTTCCAGAAATCCATTCAGGAATGCAGTTTTGACATCCATCTGCCAAATTTCATAATCATAAAATGCGGCAATTGCTAACATGATTCGGACAGACTTAAGCATCGCTACGGGTGAGAAGGTCCCATCATAGTCAATCCCTTGAACTTGTCGAAAACCTTTTGCGACAAGTCGAGCTTTGTAGACAGTAACATTACCGTCAGCGTTAGTCTTCTTCTTGAAGATCCATTTATTCTCAATTGCTTGCCGATCATTGGGCAAGTCAACCAAATTCCACACTTTGTTCTCATACATGGTTCCCATCTCAGATTTCATGGCTTCAAGCCATTTTGCGGAATCTGAGCTCACCATCGCTTCTCCGTAGTTCGTAGGTTCATCATGATCTAGTAGCATGACTTCCAGAACAGGATTACCGTACCACTCTGGTGCGGATCTTACTCTGGTTGATCTACGAGGTTCACTAGTATCTTGTTCTGAAGTTTCATGATCATCATCATTAGCTTCCTCTCTAATTGGTGTAGGTGATGTACTACTTTCCAATAAGGGAGCAGGTACAGTTACCTCATCAAGTTCTACTTTCCTCCCACTCACTTCTTTCGAGAGAAACTCCTTCTCTAGAAAGTTTCCGAATTTAGCAACAAAAGTCTTGCCTTCGGATCTGTGATAGAAGGTGTATCCAATAGTTTCCTTTGGATATCCTATGAAGACACATTTCTCCTATTTGGGTTTGAGCTTATCAGGTTGAAGCTTTTTCACATAAGCATCGCAGCCCCAAACTTTCAGAAACGACAACTTTGGTTTCTTGCCAAACCACAGTTTATAAGGCATCGTCTCAACGGATTTTGATGGTGCCCTATTTAACGTGAATGCGGTCGTCTCTAAAGCATAACCCCAAAACGATAGCGGTAAATCAGTAAGAGACATCATAGATCGCACCATATCTAGTAAAGTACGATTACGACGTGCGGACACACCATTACGCTGTGGTGTTCTGGGTGGCATGAGTTGCGAAACTATTCCGCATTGTTTCAAATGTACACCAAACTCGTAACTCAAATATTCTCCTCCATGATCAGATCGTATGAATTTTATTTTCTTGTTACGATGATTTTCAACTTCACTCTAAAATTCTTTGAACTTTTCAAATGTTTTAGATTTATGTTTCATTAAGTAGATATACCCATATCTGCTTAAGTCATCTGTGAAGGTGAGAAAATAACGATATCCGCCACGAGCCTCAACATTCATCGGGCCACATACATCTGTATGTATGATTTCCAACAAATCTGTTGCTCTCTCCATAGTACCGGAGAACGGTGTTTTGGTCATCTTGCCCATAAGGCACGGTTCACAAGTACCAAGTGATTCATAATCAAGTGGTTCCAAAAGTCCATCAGTATGGAGTTTCTTCATGCGCTTTACACCGATATGACCTAAACAGCAGTGCCACAAATAAGTTGCACTATCATTATCAACTCTGCATCTTTTGGCTTCAACATTATGAATATGTGTGTCACTACTATCGAGATTTAATAAGAATAGACCACTCTTCAAGGGTGCATGACCATAAAAGATATTACTCATATAAATAGAACAACCATTATTCTCTGATTTAAATGAATAACTGTCTCGCATCAAACAAGATCCAGATATAATGTTCATGCTTAATGCTGGCACCAAATAACAATTATTTAGGTCTAATACTAATCCCGAAGGTAGATGTAGAGGTAGCGTGCCGACCGCGATCACATCGACTTTGGAACCATTTCCCACGCGCATCGTCACCTCGTCCTTAGCCAATCTTCGCTTAATCCGTAGTCCCTGTTTCGAGTTGCAAATATTAGCAACAGAACCAGTATCAAATACCCAGGTGCTACTGCGAGCATTAGTAAGGTACACATCAATAACATGTATATCACATATACCTTTGTTCACCTTGCCATCCTTCTTATCCACCAAATACTTGGGGCAGTTCCGCTTCCAGTGACCAGTCTGCTTGTAGTAGAAGCACTCAGTTTAAGGCTTAGGTCCAGATTTGGGTTTCTTCTCCTGAGCAGCAACTTGCTTGCTGTTCTTTTTGAAGTTCCCATTCTTCTTCCCTTTGCCCTTTTTCTGGAAACTAGTGGTCTTGTTGACCATCAACACTTGATGCTCCTTTTTGATTTCTTCCTCCACAGCTTTCAGCATTGCGAAGAGCTCGGGAATTGTCTTATTCATCCCTTGCATATTATAGTTCATCACGAAGCTCTTGTAGCTAGGTGGAAGTGATTGGAGAATTCTGTCAATGACGCAATCATTTGGAAGATTAACTCCCAATTGAATTAAGTGATTATTATACCCAGACATTTTGAGTATATGCTCACTGACAGAACTGTTCTCCTCCATCTTGCAGCTATAGAACTTATTGGAGACTTCATATCTCTCAATCCGGGCATTTGCTTGAAATATTAACTTCAACTCCTGGAACATCTCATATGCTCCATGACGTTCAAAACGTCGTTGAAGTCCCGATTCTAAGCCGTAAAGCATGGCACACTGAACTATCGAGTAGTCATTAGCTTTGCTCTGCCAGCCGTTCATAACATCTGGTGTTGCTCCAGCAGCAGGCATGGCACCCAGCGGTGCTTCCAGGACATAATTCTTCTGTGCAGCAATGAGGATAATCCTCAAGTTATGTACCTAGTCCGTGTAATTGCTACCATCATCTTTCAACTTTGCTTTCTCAAGGAACGCATTAAAATTCAATGGAACAACAGCACGGGCCATCTATCTACAATCAAACATAAACAAGCAAGATACTATCAGGTACTAAGTTCATGATAAATTTAAGTTCAATTAATCATATTACTAAAGAACTCCCACTTAGATAGACATCCCTCTAATCCTCTAAGTGATCACGTGATCCAAATCAACTAAACCATGTCCGATCATCACGTGGGATGGAGTAGTTTCATTGGTGAACATCACTATGTTGATCATATCTACTATATGATTCACGCTCGACCTTTCGGTCTCCGTGTTCCTAGGCCATATCTGTATATGCTTGGCTCGTCAAGTATAACCTGAGTATTCCGCGTGTGCAACTGTTTTGTACCCGTTGTATTTGAACGTAGAGCCTATCACAACCGATCATCACGTGGTGTCTCAGCACGAAGAACTTTCACAACGGTGCATACTCAGGGAGAACACTTCTTGATAATTAGTGAGAGATCATCTTAAAATGCTACCGTCAATCAAAGCAAGATAAGATGCATAAAAGATAAACATCACATGCAATCAATATAAGTGATATGATATGGCCATCATCATCTTGTGCTTGTGATCTCCATCTTCGAAGCACCGTCATGATCACCATCGTCACCGGCGCGACACCTTGATCACCATCATAGCATCGTTGTCGTCTCGCCAATCTTATGCTTCCACGACTATCGCTACCGTTTAGTGATAAAGTAAAGCATTACAGCGCAATTGCATTGCATACAATAAAGCGACAACCATATGGCTCCTGCCAGTTGCCGATAACTCGGTTACAAAACATGATCATCTCATACAATAAAATTTAGCATCATGTCTTGACCATATCACATCACAACATGCCCTGCAAAAACAAGTTAGACGTCTTCTACTTTGTTGTTACAAGTTTTATGTGGCTGCTACGGGCTTAAGCAAGAACCAATCTTACATACGCATCAAAACCACAATGATAGTTTGTCAAGTTGGTGCTGTTTTAACCTTCACAAGGACCGGGCGTAGCCACACTTGGTTCAACTAAAGTTGGAGAAACTGACACCCGCCAGCCACCTGTGTGCAAAGCACGTCGGTAGAACCAGTCTCGCGTAAGCGTACACGTAATGTCGGTCCAGGCCACTTCATCCAACAATACCACCGAACCAAAGTATGACATGCTGGTAAGCAGTATGACTTATATCACCCACAACTCACTTGTGTTCTACTCGTGCATATAACATCAACATATAAAACCTATGCTCGGATGCCACTGTTGGGTAACGTAGTAATTTCCAAAAATTTCCTACGCACACGCAAGATCATGGTGATGTATAGGAACGAGAGGGGAGAGTGTTGTCTACGTACCCTCGTAGACCGACAGTGGAAGCGTTATGACAACGCGGTTGATGTAGTCGTATGTCTTCACGGCCCGACCGATCAAGCACCGAAACTACGACACCTCCTAGTTCTAGCACACGTTCAGCTCGATGACGATCCCCGGACTCCGATCCAGCAAAGTGTCGGGGAAGAGTTCTGTCAGCACGACGGCGTGGTGACGATCTTGATGTTCTACTGTCGTAGGGCTTCGCCTAAGCACCACTACAATATTATCGAGGACTATGGTGGAGGGGGGCACCCCACACGGCTAAGAGAACGATCTTGAAGATCAACTTGTGTGTCTAGAGGTGCCCCCTGCCCCCGTATATAAAGGAGCAAGGTGGGGGGTGCGGCCGGCCCTAGGAGGAGGCGCGCAGGAGGAGTCCTACTCCTACCGGGAGTAGGACTCCCCCCTTTCCCTAGTTGGATTAGGACTTGGGGGAAGGAGGAGAGGGAAGAAAGGAAAGGGGGGCGCCGCCCCCCCTCCTTGTCCAATTCGGACTTGGGGGGGAAGGGGCGTGCGGCAGCCCCTAGGCCTCCTCTCCTCTTCCTCCACTAGGCCCATTAAGGCCCATTAGGTTACCGGGGGGTTCCGGTAACCTCCCGGTACTCCGGTAAAATGCCGATTTCACCCGGAACACTTCCGATGTCCAAACATAGGCTTCCAATATATCAATCTTTATGTCTCGACCATTTCGAGACTCCTCGTCATGTCCGTGATCACATCCGGGACTCCGAACAAACTTCGGTACATCAAAATATATAAACTCATAATGAAACTGTCATCGTAACGTTAAGCGTGCGGACCCTACGGGTTCGAGAACAATGTAGACATGACCGAGACATGTCTCCGGTCAATAACCAATAGCGGAACCTGGATGCTCATATTGGCTCCTACATATTCTATGAAGATCTTTATCGGTCAAACCGCATAACAACATACGTTGTTCCCTTTGTCATCGGTATGTTACTTGCCCGAGATTCGATCGTCGGTATCTCAATACCTAGTTCAATCTCGTTACTGGCAAGTCTCTTTACTCGTTTCGTAATACATCATCTCGCAACTAACTCATTAGTTGTAATGCTTGCAGGGCTTATGTGATGTGCATTACCGAGAGGGCCCAGAGATACCTCTTCGATAATCGGAGTGACAAATCTTAATCTCAAAATACGCCAACCCAACATGTACCTTTGGAGACACCTGTAGAGCTCCTTTATAATCACCCAGTTACGTTGTGACGTTTGGTAGCACACAAAGTGTTCCTCCGGCAAACGGGAGTTGCATAATCTCATAGTCATAGGAACATGTATAAGTCATGAAGAAAGCAATAGCAACGTACTAAACGATCAGGTGCTAAGCTAATGGAATGGGTCATGTCAATCACATCATTCTCCTAATGATGTGATCCCGTTAATCAAATGACAACACATGTCCATGGTTAGGAAACATAACCATCTTTGATTAACGAGCTAGTCAAGTAGAGGCACACTAGTGACGTTTAGTTTGTCTATGTATTCACACAAGTATTATGTTTCCGGATAATACAATTCTAGCATGAATAATAAACATTTATCATGATATAAGGAAATAAATAATAACTTTATTATTGCCTCTAGGGCATATTTCCTTCAGGGGATGCCCCGGTTGGCATCCCACCTTTCTTCTTCAACAACTATCAGTTAGTATCGGTTGATCCTAAGTTTTTGCTTCTTCACATGATGTTTGCTATTCTTAGATGTCATTTTATTTTGCTTTTCCTGCTGTTTGAATAAATTATCAAGATCTTAAATTATTAAATGAGAGAGAGAGTCTTCACATAGTTGCATAATTATTCGACTACTCATTGATCTTCACTTATATCTTTCGGAGTAGTTTGTCATTTGCTCTAGTGCTTCACTTATATCTTTTAGAGAATGGTGGTAGTTTTATTTTGAAGAAATAGATGAACTCTCATGCTTCACTTAGATTATTTTGAGAGTCTTAAATAGCATGGTAATTTTCTTAAAATCCTAATATGCTAGGTATTCAAGAATAATAAAATTCTCTTATGAGTGTATTGAATACTAAGAGAAGTTTGATGCTTGATGATGGTTTTGAGATATGGAGATGGTGATATTAGAGTCATGCTAGTTGAGTAGTTGTGAATTTGAGAAATACTTGTGTTGAAGTTTGTGATTCCCGTAGCATGCACGTATGGTGAACCGTTATGTGATGAAGTTGGAGCATGATTTATTTATTGATTGTCTTCCTTATGAGTGGCGGTCGGGAACGAGCGATGGTATTTTCCTACCAATCTATCCCCCTAGGAGCATGTGCGTAGTACTTTGTTTCGATAACTAATAGATTTTTGCAATAAGTATATGAGTTCTTTATGACTAATGTTGAGTCCATGGATTATACGCACTCTCACCCTTCCACCATTGCTAGCCTCTCTAATACCGCGCACCTTTCGCCGGTATCATACACCCACCATTTACCTTCCTCAAAACAGCCACCATACCTACCTATTATGGCATTTCCATAGCCATTCCGAGATATATTGACATGCAACTTTCCACCGTTCCGTTTATTATGACACGCTTCATCATTGTCACATTGCTTTGCATGATCATGTACTTGACATAGTATTTGTGGCAAAGCCACCATTCATAATTATTCATACATGTCACTCATGCATCATTGCACATCCCGGTACACCGCTGGAGGCATTCATATAGAGTCATATCTTGTCTTAAATATCGAGTTGTAAATCTTGAGTTGCAAGAAAATAAAAGTGTGATGATTATCATTATTAGAGCATTGTCCCAGTGAGGAAAGGATGATGGAGACTATGATTCCCCCACAAGTCGGGATGAGACTCCGGACAAAAAAAAAGAGGCCAAAGAAGCCCCCAAAAAAAGAGGCCATAAAAAAAGAGAAGGCCCAAATAAAAAAATAAAAAAATAAAAAAATAAAAAAATGAGAGAAAAAGAGAGAAGGGACAATGCTACTATCCTTTTACCACACTTGTGCTTCAAAATAGCACCATGATCTTCATGATAGAGAGTCTCCTATGTTGTCACTTTCATATACTAGTGGGAATCTTTCATTATAGAACTTGGCTTGTATATTCCAATGATGGGCTTCCTCAAAATGCCCTAGGTCTTCGTGAGCAAGCGAGTTGGATGCACACCCACTAGTTTCTTTTGTTGAGCTTTCATACACTTATAGCTCTAGTGCATCCGTTGCATGGCAATCCCTACTCACTCACATTGATATCTATTGATGGGCATCTCCATAGCCCGTTGATACACCTAGTTGATGTGAGACTATCTTCTCCCTTTTTGTCTTCTCCACAACCACCCTTCTATTCCACCTATAGTGCTATATCCATGGCTCACGCTCATGTATTGCGTGAAGATTGAAGAAGTTTGAGAACATCAAAAGTATGAAACAATTGCTTGGCTTGTCATTGGGGTTGTGCATGATTTAAATATTTTGTGTGGTGAAGATGGAGCATAGCCATACTATATGATTTTGTAGGGATAGCTTTCTTTGGCCATGTTATTTTGAGAAGACATGATTGCTTAGTTAGTATGCTTGAAGTATTATTATTTCTATGTCAATATGAACTTTTCTCTTGAATCTTATGGATCTGAATATTCATGCCACAATTAAGAAGAATTACATTGAAATTATGCCAAGTAGCACTCCACATCAAAAATTCTATTTTTATCATTTACCTACTCGAGGACGAGCAGGAATTAAGTTTGGGGATGCTGATACGTCTCCAACGTATCTATAATTTTTGATTGCTCCATGTTATATTATCTACTGCTTTGAATGTTTATGGGATTTATTATACACTTTTATATCATTTTTGGGACTAACCTATTAACCCAGAGCCCAATGCCAGTTTCTGTTTTTACCCTGTTTAGGGTTTCGAAGAAAAGGAAAATCAAATGGAGTCCAATTGACCTGAAACTTCACGGAACTCATTTTTGGAAGGAAAGAAGCCCAGAAGACTTGGAGTGCACGTCGGGGGACATGCGAGGAGGCCACGAGGCAGGGGGCACGCCCACCCCCCTGGGCGCGCCCGCCACCCTCTTGGGCCCCTCGTGCCCCCCCTGACGTACTTCTTCCGCCTATATATCTCCATATACCCTAAAAACATCCGGGAGCACAATAGATCAAGAGTTCCGCCGCCAGAAGCCTCCATAGCCACTGAAAACCAATCTAGACCCGTTCCGGCACCCCGCCGGAGGGGGCAATCCCTCTCCAGTGGCCATCTTCATCATCCCGGTGCTCTCCATGATGAGGAGGGAGTAGTTCTCCCTTGGAGCTGAGGGTATGTACCAGTAGCTATGTGTTTGATCTCACTCTCTCTCTCGTGTTCTTGAGGTGATACGATCTTGATGTATCACGAGCTTTGCTATTATATTTGGCCTATGATGTTTCTTCCCCCCTCTACTCTCTTGTAATGAATTGAGTTTCCCCTTTGAAGTTATCCTATCGGATTGAGTCTTTAAAGATTTGAGAACACTTGATGTATGTCTTGCCGTGGATATCTATGGTGAAAATGGAATATCACGTGATTCACTTGATGTATGTTTTGGTGATCAACTTGCGGGTTCCACCCATGAACCTATGCATAGGGGTTGGCACACGTTTTCGTCGTGATTCTCCGATAGAACTTTGGGGCACTCTTTGAGGTCCTTTGTGTTGGTTGTATAGATGAATCTGAGATTGTGTGATGCATATCGTGTAATTGTACCCACGGATACTTGAGGTGGCATTGGAGTATCTAGGTGACATTAGGGTTTTGGTTGATTTGTGTCTTAAGGTGTTATTCTAGTATGAACTCTAGGGATGTTTGTGACACTTATAGGAATAGCCCAACAGATTGATTGGAAAGAATAACTTTGAGGTGGTTTCGTACCCTACCATAATCTCTTCGTTCGTTCTCCGCTATTAGTGACTTTCGAGTGACTCTTTGTCGCATGTTGAGGGATAGTTATGTGATCCAATTATGTTATTATTGTTGAGGGAACTTGCACTAGTGAAAGTATGAACCCTAGGCCTTGTTTCAACACATTGCAATACCGTTTACGCTCACTTTTATCATTAGTTACCTTGCTGTTTTTATATTTTCAGATTAAAAATACCTTTATCTACCATCCATATTGCACTTGTATCACCATCTCTTCGCCGAACTAGTGCACCTATACAATTTACCATTGTATTGGGTGTGTTGGGGATACAAGAGACTATTTGTTATTTGGTTGCAGGGTTGCTTGAGAGAGACCATCTTCATCCTACGCCTCCTACAGATTGATAAACCTTAGGTCATCCACTTGAGGGAAATTAGCTACTGTCCTACAAACCTCTGCACTTGGAGGCCCAACAACATCTACAAGAAGAAGGTTGTGTAGTAGACATCAATGCATGCTGGATAGTGATCGATGTGTGGAGTAATAGTAGTAGATGCAGAATCGTTTTGGTCTACTTGTCTCGGACGTGATGCCTATATACATGATCATTTCCTTGGATATCGTCATGATTATTTGCTTTTCTATCAATTGCCCAACATAAATTTGTTTACCCACCATATGCTATTTTCACGAGAGAAGCCTCTAGTGAAAACTATGGCCCCGGGTCCACTTTATCATATATTAAAAATCCTAAAAATACCTTGCTACAATTTTACTTTATATATTTTATTTTATATTTTTTGTCCGACCTATCTATCTATCACCATACAATTTAGTCTTGCAATTAACCGCCAAGGGATTGACAACCCCTTGTTCGCGTTGGGTGCAAGGATTTGTTATTTTGTGTTCAGGTGCTGCTAACGAGTTGTTGCTTGATTCCCCTACTGGATTGATAACTTGGTATCATAACTGAGGGATATACTTATCTCTACTGTACTGCATCATCCTCTCCTCTTCGGGGAAATCCCAACACAGATCACAAGTATCAAGAAGAATTTCTGTCGCCGTTGCCGGGGAGAGATCATCAACATCTATCAAGTACCTACACATAAACTTTCATCTCCTTGCATTTATTTTATTTGTCTTTGCCTCTAGTTTTCCTCTCCCCACTTCTAAAAAGTTTTTACAAAAATTACAAAATATTCCGTTTGCCCTTTTTTGCTTGCTTGCTTGTTTTCATTGCCTTCTTGTGCACACTTAAAAACAAAAAAATAAAAATAAAATTTAAGATGGATCCTAATCCTCTTACTAATCCTTTTAAGAGATCTAATTATGATGAACCAATTGCTAGTGACTTGAGTGCACTAGATTATCTTTATGAAGTTTTGCTTGAAATTCATGAATTCGAAAATTGTGATGACGTGCTGAAAGAAGAAATTTATAAGGTGATTCATGATAGCTCCTTGAATGAAAAACACGGTTGCAATATATTATTATAAATTCTATTAATGTCAATTGTGTTAATGATATGCAAAACCCCAAGCTTGGGGATGATAATTTTGTTATGTTCACTACTTATGTGACGCCCCCGATTCAATCATACACTAATCATACACGCAAATGTGTACGATCAAGATCAGGGACTCACGGGAAGATATCACAACACAACCCTACAAATAAAATAAGTCATACAAGCATCATATTACAAGCCAGGGCCCTCGAAGGCTCGAATACAAGAACTCGATCATAGACGAGTCAGCGGAAGCAACAATATCTGAGTACAGACATAAGCTAAACAAGTTTGCCTTAAGAAGGCTAGCACAAACTAAGATACAGATCGAAAGAGGCGCATGCCTCCTGCCTGGGATCCTCCTAAACTACTCCTGGTCGCCGTCAGCGGGCTGCATGTAGTAGTAGGCACCTCTCGAGTAGTAGTAGTCGTCATCGACTGTGGCGTCTGGCTCCTGGACTCCATCGTCTGGTCGCATCAATCGGGTATAGAAAGGGAGAAAGGAGGGAGCAAAGCAACCGTGAGTACTCATCCAAAGTACTCGCAAGCAAGGAGCTACACTACATATGTATGCATTGGTATCAACTAGAATAAGGCTATCATATGTGGACTGAACTGCAAAATGCCAGAATAAGAGGGGGATAGCTAGTCCTTTCGAAGACTACGCTTCTGGTAACCTCCATCTTGCAGCAGGAGAAGAGAGTAGATGGTAAGTTCACCAAGTAGCATCGCATAGCATAATCCTAACCGATGATCCTCTCTTCGTCGCCCTGTGAGAGAGCGGTCACCGGTTGTATCTGGCACTTAGGAGGGTGTGTTTTATTAAGTATCTGGTTCTAGTTGTCATAAGGTCAAGATACAACTCCGGGTCGTCCTTTTACCGAGGGACACGACTATTCGAATAGATCAACTTCCCTGCAGGGGTGCACCACATAACCCAACACGCTCGATCCCATTTGTCCGGACACACTTTCCTGGGTCATGCCCGGCCTTGGAAGATCAACACATCGCAGCCCTACCTAGGCACAACAGAGAGGTCAACATGCCGGTCTAAATCCTATGGGGCAGGGGTCTGGGCCCATCGCCCTTTGCACACCTGCACGTTGCGAACGCAGCCGGAGAGCAGACCTAGCATCCTCCATTACAAAGGAAGTTGCGTTACGCGGTCCAACCCGGTGCGCGCCACTCAGTCGCTGACATCACGAAGGCTTCAGCTGATACCACGACGTCGAGTGCCTATAACTGTCCCCGCGTAGATGGTTAGTGCGTATAGGCCAGTAGCCAGTAGCCAGACTCAGATCAAATACCAAGATCTCGTTAAGCATGTTATTTTGAAATAACCACGGACGCCGACCAGGGCCAGGCCCACCTCTCTCCTAGGTGGTCTCAACCTGCCCTGTCGTTCCACCACAGTGTAACCGTCGGGGGCCTTCGGGAACTCAGGCCCACCTCTACCGGGATGGAGCCACCTGCCCCTTCAGCCCCCAACATCGGAATCACTCACGGGTACTCCTATGAGCCGACCCGTCTTTAGTCACCAACTGTATAGCATGTATTTATGTATAAGTATATACCCATGATCACCTCCCGAGTGATCACGGCCCGATAGTATAGCATGGCAGACGGACAAGAAAGTATGGCCACTGATGATAAACTAGCATCCTATACTAAGCATTAGGATTGCAGGTAAGGGTAACAATAGTTGTAGCAACAATGACAGGCTATGCATCAGGATATGATTAACGGAAAGCAGTAACATGCTACACTACTCTAATGCAAGCAGTAGAGAGTAGAGTAGGCG